>NC_081552.1:261580447-261740553 GCF_963082655.1 Stomoxys calcitrans | reverse complement strand
TTTAGCGTACTTTTGCTACCACTACGACTTGATGCAAGTTCACTTTTCCCATATATTTTTTCTGGGTTTACCATTTCGTGAAACTAAAAAGTCAATGTGTTGTGTTTGATGCATTAATGTTTTTTTTTTGTGATTTTTTTCCCCCATTTTGATTACAATGCATATGGACGTCATGCGATTTTTACTAAAAAGACATTATGGCACTTAAAACAGTCGATTAAACCATAATTCAGAGATGACACTTCTCTATTTCGTTGTGGTGTGTCAGAAACCACCGAATGGTTGTGTGGCAGTGTGCGTAGAGCTGAATCCATAAAATAGCTCTTCAAGGACACCAAAGGGGCTACAAAACTGGAGTTGAGCTACTTCGCTCATACTCTTGCCAGCTTAACGCACAACCAAAAGGTTTGACTGTGTGCGGTTTACTCTCATAGTGTGGCATAGATGAAGCAATAATGGCTCCATCGCAGGGGCATACATTTTTCATATCGTTGTTATAATATTTTTACTTCAGTCCATTGGGTAATATTGCCGAGCATAAGAGATCAACAATAAATTGCTTCTGTTGACTGGATGTCAATGATATCGTTCCACATTGATTGTGCCCTCTCCCCCTGCCAACCCTTTGTGACCAACCGATGGAGCCAGCAAACAATGTGATACGAAGCGATGTGAAGCAGTGCACAGCGATGCTATCCGACCGATAATGGATGGATTCACGTATGAATAGGTTTGGTTGGCCCAACGGAGCTGTGGTGCAGAGCCAACACGCCTTACGTATGTAGTCCAAAAGCATAGCGATGGTCGTGGAGGAGGTCGCAAAGGAGTTGGAGAAACGACCATGAATGCAGTTAATACAAAAGTATTTAGTGCAAGTGGATGCATCACAGTGCTGGGCCATTTCGGTCAAATGTTGTTCATAATATGGAGTCATAAATAAATGAATACCCCTTTAGGAATGTGTATGACAAAAGTTTGAGGTCGATGCAATGTTACTTGGCTTTCATGCAAGTGATGGCTGTTTTATGGTTTCCAGCATATGGGGAGATATTTGAATGGCATAAACGTTCACCATTTTCATCATCATGGGGATTGAGAAAGTTAATATAATGTTGTCAGTTTGACATCACAAAATAAAAAAAGAAAATTATGGTCAATACAGACAGGAGGTTCCAAATTATGTACACATTACAGAATGAAAAGGCCTGGTTTTGCTCTCGTAAACATACCGTAAGTGTAGAATAAGTATATCGCACATATGCTTAATATCATAAGTAGCACTTGATATTAAAAACAAATAAAAAGGCGTTAAGATCGGCCGGGCCGAACTTAACGCCTTTCTGATACCCACCACCTCGGGTATATATGTAAAACACCTTTCGTCAAAATCCGGTGACAATTGCATACCTTATGTCCCATGGCAGTTATATCGAAACATGTTCCGATTTGGACCAAACACAAGTCATTGTTAAATTGAGTATAACAAAATATTGGTCTCTTTAGTAGCTATATCTTAAAATAAACCGATCTGAACCATATAAGACACGGATGTCGAATAGCCTAACATAACAAACTTTGTCAAATTTCAATGACATCGGATAATAAATGCGCATTTTATGGCACCGGGAGATCGGTCTATATGGCGGCTATATCCAAATCTGGACTGATTTGAACCAAGTTGCAGACAAATGTCGAAGAGCCTAGCACAATTCACTGTCCCAAATTTCGACAAAATCGGATAATAAATGTGGCTATTATGGGCCTAAGACCCTAAATCGGATGATCGGTCTATATGGCAGCTATAACCCAATCTGGAACGATCTGGGCCAAATTAACGAAGGATATCGAAGGGCCTAACACAACTTACTGTCCCAAATTTTAGCAAAATCGGATGATAAATGTGACTTTTATGGGGCTAAGACCCTAAATAGGAGGATCGGTCTATATGGCAGCTATAACCAAATCTGGACCGATCTGGGTCAAATTAACTAAAGATGTTAAAGGGCCTAACACAACTCACTGTCCCAAATTTCGACAAAATCGGATAATAATTGTGGCTTTTATGGGCCCAAGACCCTAAATCGGAGGATCGGTCTATATGGCAGCTATAACCAAATCTGAACCGAACTAAGTCAAATTGACGAAGGATGTTGAAGGGCCTAACACAACTCACAGTTCCAAATTTCATCAAAATCGGATAATAAATGTGGCTATTATGGGCCTAAGACCCTAAATCGGAGGATCGGTCTATATGGCAGCTATAACCAAATCTGAACCGATCTAAGTCAAATTAACGAAAGATATCGAAGGCCCTAACACAACTCACTGTCCCAAATTTTAGCAAAATAGGATAATAATTGTGGCTTTCATGGGCGTAAGACCCTAAATCGGAGGATCGGTCTATATGGCAGCTATAACCAAATCTGGACCGATCTGGGCCAAATTAACGAAGGATATCGAAGGGCCTTACACAACTCACTGTCCCGAATTTCAGCGAAATCGGACAATAAATGCGACTTTTATGGGCGCAAGAGCTTAAATCGAGAGATCAGTCTATATGGCATCTATATTCAAATCTAAACCGATCTGGACCAAATTGCAGAGGTATATTAAAGGGCCTAACGCAACTCACTGTACCAAATTTTGGCAAACTCGAGCAATAAATGGATTTTTATTATAGGTCGGTTGGGATTGTAAATGGGTCATATCGGTCCATGTTTTGATATAGCTTCCATATAAACCGATCTTGGGTCTTGAATTCTTAAGCCTTTAGAGGGCGCAATTCTTATCCGATTGGAATGAAATTTAGCACGACGTGTTTCGCTATGACTTTCAATAACTGTGTCAAGTATGGTTCAAATCTGTCTAAAACCCGATATAGCTGCCATATAAACCGTTCTTGGGTCTTGACTTCTTGAGCCTCTAGAGGGCGCAATTCTTATCCAATTGGAATGAAATTCTGCACGACGTGTTTCGCTATGACTTCCAACAGCTGTGCTAAGTATGGTTCAAATCGGTTGATAACCTGATGTAGCTGCCATATAAACCGATCTTGGGTCTTGAATTCTTGAGCCTCTAGAGGGCGCAATTCTTATCCGATTGGTATGAAATTTAGCACGACGTGTTTCGCTATGACTATCAACGACTGTGCTAAGTATGGTTCAAATCGGTCAATAACCTGATGTAGCTGCCATATAAAGCGATTTTGAATCATGACTTCTTGAGCCACTAGAGGGCGCAATTCTTATTGGATTTGATTGAAATTTTGCACGACGTGTTTTGTTATGATATCCAACATAGGTGTCAAGTATGGTTCAAATCTGTCTAAAACCCGATGTAGCTGCGATATAAACCGATCTTGGGTTTTGACTTCTTGAGCCTCTAGAGTGCGCAATTCTTATCCGCTTGGAATGAAATTTAGCACGACGTGTTTTGTTATGATATCCAACAACCTTGTCAAGTATGGTTCAAATCGGTCCATAACCTGATATAGCTGCCATATAAACCGATCCTGAATCTTGACTTCTTGAGCCACTAGAGGGCGCAATTCTTATCCGATTTGAATGAAATTTTGCACGACGTGTTTTGTTACAATATCCAACAACTGTGCCAAGTATGGTTCAAATCGGTCCATAACCTTATATAGCTGTCATATAAACCGATCTTGGGTCTTGACTTCTTGAGCCTGTAGAGGGCGCAATTCTTATCCAATTTGAATGAATTTTGGCACGTAGTATTTTGTTATGATATCCAACAACTGTGCCAAATATGGTTCAAATCGGTTCATAACCTGATATAGCTGCCATATAAACCGATCTGGGATCTTGACTTCTTGAGCCTCTAGAGATCGCAATTATTATCCGATTTGCCTGAAATTCTCTTATGACCATTAACATACGTGTTTATTATGGTCTGAATCGGTATATAGCCCGATACAGCTCCCATATAAATCGATCTCTCTATTTTACTTCTTGAGCCCACAAAGGGCGCAATTCTTATTCGAATTGGCTGACATTTTACACAGGTCTCCAACATATAATTGTGGTTCAAACCGGACCATATCTTGATATCGCTCTAATAGCAGAGCAAATCTTTTCTTATATCCTTTTTTTTGCCTAAGAAGAGATGCCGGGAAATGAACTCGACAAATGCGATCCATGGTGGAGGGTATATAAGATTCGGCCCGGCCGAACTTAGCACGCTTTTACTTGTTTTATTTAAATTAGTGTATAAGGACATAAAATTTTAAGAATTTGTAAAGTTTTATAGAATAAATTTGTGTAAGTTTCATGTTTAATTTTGGTTAGGCATAAACTAAACTTACTGTCAAACTTACAAAATTTCGCCGTGGGCGAAATTTTGATACACGAAACATTAAAAACTTTCAATTTTGGACGTTTTTTTCATTTCCGGCCATTGTGCGCCGTTCTGACTCGGCAAAGGAGGTCCATTATCATTGAGCTTAAACTTAAATCAGACTGCACTCATTGATATAAGAGAAGTATCCCATGTTCCTTGGTGGAATGTTCATGGGAACTTTTAGAATTTTGAAAGAACAAGGTTTTGGTTTCTGGTTATAAATAATCCCTTAGCATATTAAGGAAATTTTCTTTGTAGGCAAAATTTTAATGAAATTTAAAAGAAAAAATTTCAAGATACTATTAAACAACAACATTATCTCTAATGGTTAAAATTCGGAAACAAAAATTTAAAGACCAACTTTTGAATAAAAGTTTCTCAACCGACAGCATGTGAGCAACATTTTTCTCAAAGGACATAACTTCAATGAAATTTTCTTGTCCTTGCTATTGTAGTATCCACAATTCTACCTACTTTAAGTACGCATTTGTATGTGCAGCATCCTTTAAAAGGATGATAAGCGACTGCTATTCGCTTTCTACTTTAATGCGAGTCTTAAAAATACTAAAATGCGAATGCATTTAATATCGCAGAAAAAAGCTCTTAGCTTCGATTAGCTTACAGGTAAATTATCTGTTAGATGAAGGTTTTTCATTAAACCAATCGTAATAAAAAGCGCATAATTTGCACAACATTGTTTCAAGCTTCAAATCTTGTAAAAAGCCATGAAATATAATCCATACTATGAGAATGCTTCACTTTGTTTCCATAGAAAAAAAAAAAAACAATATCCCTAAATAAACAAACAAAGGACCAAAAAAAACCTTAACAAATAAATCGATATATAAAACCACAAAAAATAGAGAATTTAAATTAAAATATTTTTAAATCAACATTTAGCTTTGAATATTACAAAAAACAATTCCCATATTAACACAGAACAAGTAAAAGGGTGCCAAGTTCGGCCGGCCCGAATATTTTATACCCTTCACCATGGATCGCATTTGTCAAGTTCTTAAAATGACTTTTTCGATTAGAGTAATAATTGCGCCCTCCAGGGACTCAAAAAGTCAAACGGGGAGATCAGTTTATATGGCAGCTATATCAGTTTATATACCGATTTAGACCATACTTAGAATAGTTGTTGGAAAATTCAACAAAATCGGATAAGAATTGCGCCCTCTAGAGGCCCGAGAAGTCTAATCGGAAGATCGGTTTATATGGCGGCTATATCATGATATCGACTGATATAGACTATACCTGGCACAGTTGATGGAAGTCATACCAGAACACTTCGTGCAAATTTTCAGCCAAATCGGATATGAATTGCGCCCTCTAGAGGCTCAAAAAGTCTATACGGGAGATCGGTTTATATGGCGGCTATATTTGGTTATGGACTGATTTAGATCATACTAAACGCCGTTGTTGGAAGTAATACCAGAACACTTCATGCAAAATTTCTGCCAAATCGGATAAGAATTGCGCCCTCTAGAGGCCCGAGAAGTCTAATCAGAAGATCGTTTTATATGGCGGCTACATCAGGATATTGACTGATTTAGACCATACTTAACACAGTTATTGTAAGTCATGCCAGAACACTTCGTGCAAAATTTCAGCCAAATGGGATAAGAATTGCGCCCTCTAAAAGCTCTAGAAGTCAAGACCCAAGGTCGGTTTATATGGCAGCAATATCAGGTTATAAGAAGGCCACCGAAAGGACTGACAGACGGACGGACAGACGGACAGGCGGACGGACAGGCGGACGGACAGACGGACAGGCGGACGGACAGACAGACGAATGGACGGACAGACGGACGGACAGGCGGACGGACGGACAGACAGACGGACGGAAGGACAGACGGACGGACAAACGGACAGACAGACGGACGGACAGACAGATGGACGGACAGACGGACGGACAGGCGGACGGACAGGCGGACGGACAGACAGACGAATGGACGGACAGACGGACGGGCAGACGGACAGGCGGACGGACAGGCGGACGGACGGACAGACAGACGGACGGAAGGACAGACGGACGGACAAACGGACAGACAGACGGACGGACAGACAGATGGACGGACGGATGGACAGGCGGACGGACAGACAGACGGTCAAACAGGCGAGCGGACAGACAGACGGACGGACGGATGGACGGACGAATAGACAGACAGACGGATAGACAGACGGACGGACAGACGGACGGACGGACGGACGGACAGACGGACAAACGGACAGACAGACGGACAGACAGACGGACAGACAGACGGACAGACAGATGGACGGACAGACGGACGGACAGGCGGACGGACAGGCGGACGGACAGGCGGACGGACAGGCGGACGGACAGACAGACGAATGGACGGACAGACGGACGGGCAGACGGACAGGCGGACGGACAGGCGGACGGACAGACAGACGGACGGAAGGACAGACGGACGGACAAACGGACAGACAGACGGACGGACAGACAGATGGACGGACGGATGGACAGGCGGACGGACAGACAGACGGTCAAACAGGCGAGCGGACAGACAGACGGACGGACGGATGGACGGACGAATAGACAGACAGACGGATAGACAGACGGACGGACAGACAGACGGACGGACGGACGGACAGACGGACAAACGGACAGACAGACCGGACAGACAGACGGACAGACAGACGGACAGACAGACGGACAGACAGACGGACAGACAGACGGACAGACAGACGGACAGACAGACGGACAGACAGACGGACAGACAGACGGACAGACAGACGGACAGACAGACGGACAGACAGACGGACAGACAGACGGACGGGCAGACGGAGGGACAGACGGACGGATGGACAGATGGTCGGACAGATCGACGGACAGACGGTCGGACAGATGGTCGGACAGATGGACGGACAGACGGACGGACATGGCTATATCGACTTGAAATGTCATGACGATCAAGAATATATATTCTTCATGGGGTCTTAGACGCAATATTTGGAAGTGTTACAAACGGAATGACGAAATTATTTTACCCCCCCGCCACTATGGTGGAGGACACAAAAAAAGGCAGTGAAATAGTATTGCTTTAATCAATTGATTTAATATTCAGGGTCATTACAGCAACGACAGAAAAAAAAAACGGGAATTAAAACTCTAACGAATACAAAGTAGTGCTGCATGGCCCATTTATTATCGGAAAACATTGAAAACCAAATGCATTAGTCGCTATTAAGGAAGTCGAGAAAAAAAAAACCTCAGCTTTCAACGGCTTTTATTTTAATATTCCGAAATTTTATGCATGCATGGAGAGAACAACATGCCATCGCCGCCGTAGCTGTCATCATCATCATCATCGTACCTTTATGTAAATTATGAATAATGTTTAAATGTTGCACTATATTACCTTCAACAGTTGAGGTGAAAACTGAGCCATGGTGGTGAAAGCAAATAAAGCCTGAACATACGATGATTCATAGAGTCTCGTTTTTCACAGTTTCCCAACAAACTGTGAGAAACTTTCCAGTTTTTTCTATGTTTTCCCAGACTCTTAATGTGTTTTCAGTGTCAACAACATTTAACATTAGCTTGACTGCAAGAGCAGCTACAAGGTTGGCACTCCTGAATTTTGCAGCACAGAAAAACTGTTTGGATTCAAATCCTCATGATTTATGCATGTTTACGGAGTGTGCAAACTTGCAACTTTAAAAAGAACAGAGCATTGTGTTGCAATGCCATATAAAAGAATGTGCCGTATTTTTAGGATCGTGTTAATTATGTGACTATAATAAATTTGATTAAATGTTTTTCATCATGAGACAAGTTTTTGCTTGCTACTATTGCAATGTAATGTAAAATTTTTAAGTAATATTGGTAGGCACTTCTCTTCTGAAAAAGAACTCTTGTCGTTCATCATTGCCTTTTCATACTAATAATCAACCAGAAAAACACTCCACATGTTATCACCCATATGCACATTCACCATATTTTAATCTTCTGATGTAAGAGAAATGTTAGCTGAAACTCCTCTTTTCGGCCTAATCTAACATCCATATGTGTGTACATAGGCATTTCCTGTTATACTGAAGACAGTGTTATCAATAAACTGACTTATTGCCAAAGAAATGGGAAAAGCCGATTATTTTCTCCTTTTCATCAGCTTGGAACTTCCAAGCTGATGAAAAAGAGAAAATAATTAATAAAAATAAAACAGAATACAATTTTGAACAGGAGTTGTAGCAATTATTTACATATTTGCAATTACATACCTCTCAGATTGTTTCTAACAAAAGAAATAAAAAACAAGTAAAAAGTTCGGCCGGGTCGAACTTTGGATACCCACCACTTAGGGTATATATGTAAACAAGCTTTCATCAAAATCCGGTGAAAAATGTATAATTTATGCCCCCATAGCAGCTTTATCGAGATATGGTCCGGTTTGCACCAAACTCTACGCGGATATTGAGAGGTGTAATAAGAATATTGGTCCAAATATAGATCGATCTGAACCATATACGAAACGGATGTCGAAAAGCCCAACATAAGTCACTGTGTCAAATTTCAGCGAAATCGGATAATAAACGCGCCATTTATGGGACCAAAACTTGAAATCGAGAGATCAGTCTATATGGCAGCTATATTTAAATCTGGACCGATCGGGGCCAAATTAAACAAGTAAAAGCGTGCTAAGTTCGGCCGGGCCTAATCTTATATACCCTCCACCATGGATCGCATTTGTCGAGTTGTTTTCTCAGCATCTCTTCTTAGGCTAAAAAGGATATAAGAAAAGAGTTGCTCTGCTATTAAAACGATATCAAGATATGGTCCGGTTCGGACCACAATTAAATTATATGTTGGACACCTGTGTAAAATTTCAGCCAGTAAAATTTCAGCCAGTGAGCCATTGGGGCTCACGAAGTAAAATAGAGAGAACGATTTATATGGGATCTGTATCAGGCTATAGACCGATTCAGGACATAATAAACACATTTGTACAAAGGTCGTACAAAATTTCGGGCATATCGGATAATAATTGCGACCTCAAGAAGTCAAGATCCCAGATCGGTTTATATGGCAGCTATATCAGGTTATGAACCGATTTGAACCTTATTTGACACAGTGGTTGAAAGTAAAAATAAAATACGCCATGCAAAATTTCATCCAAATCGGATAGGAATTGCGCTCAAAAAGTCAAATCCCCAGATCTGTTTATATGACAGCTATATCAGGTTATAGACCGATTTAAACCATACTTATCACAATTGTTGGATATCATGACGAAATACTTCGTGCAAAAACTCATTCAAATCGGATAAGAATTGTGCCCTCTAGAGGCTCAAGAAGTCAAGACCCAAGATCGGTTTATATGGCAGCTATATCAGGTTAGAAACCGATTTGAACCATACTTGGCACAGTTGTTGGGTATCATAACAAAATACGTCGTGCAAAATTCCATTCCAATCGGATAAGAATTGCGCCCTCTAGAGGCTCAAGAAGTTAAGACCCAAGATCGGTTTATATAGCAGCTATATCAGGTTATGGACCGATTAGAACCATACTTGGCACAGTTGTTGGATATAATAACAAAACACGTCGTGCGAAACTTTATTTCAATCGGATAAGAATTGCGCCTTCTAGAGGCTCAAGAAGTCAAGACCCAAGATCGGTTTATATGGCAGCTATATCAGGTCATGGACCGATTTCAACCATACTCAGCTCAGTTATTGGATATCATAAGAAAACACGTCGTGCAAAATTTCATTCCAATCGGATAAGAATTGCGCACTCTAGAGGCTCAAGAAGTCAAGACCCTAGATCGGTTTATATGGCAGCTATATCAAAACGTGGACCGATATGGCCCATTTACAATACCAACCGACCTACACTAATGAGAAGTATTTGTGCAAAATTTCAAGCGGCTAGCTTTCCTCCTTCGGAAGTTAGCGTGCTTTCGACAGACAGATGGACGGACGGACATGGCTAGATCGACATAAAATTTCGCGACGATCAAGAATATATATACTTTATGGGGTCTCAGACGAATATTTCGAGTAGTTACAAACAGAATGACGAAATTAGTATACCCCCCATCTTATGGTGGAGGGTATAAAAATGATGTCTATGGGCCTAAGACAACTCACTGTCCCAAATTTCAGCAAAATCAGATAATAAATGTGGCTATTATGGGCCTAAGACCCTAAATCGGAGGATCGGTCTATATGGCAGCTATATCTAAATCTGAACCGATCTGAGCCAAATTAGCGAAGGATGTCGAAAGGCCTAACACAACTCACTGTCCCAAATTTCAGCAAAATCAGATAATAAATGTGGCTTTTATATGCCCAAAACCCTAAATCGGAGGATCAGTCTATATGGCAGCTATATCCAAATCTGGACCGATCTGAACCAAATTAAAGAAAGATGTCGAAGGGCCTAAGACAACTCACTGTCCCAAATTTCAGCAAAATCAGATAATAAATGTGGCTTTTATATGCCCAAGACCCTAAATCGGAGGATCGGTCTATATGGCAGCTATATCCAAATCTGGACCGATCTGGGCCAAATTAACGAGGGGTTTTTAAGGATCAAACACAACTCACTGTCCCAAATTTCATCAAAATCAGATACTAAATGTGACTTTTATGGGCCCAAAACCCTAAATCGGAGAATCGGTCCATATGACAGCTATATCCAAATCCAGACCGATCTGGGCCAAATTAAAGAAGGATATCGAAGGTCTTCAGACAACTCACTGTCCCAAATTTCATCAAAATCGTATAATAAATGTGGCTTTTATGGGCCTAGTACCCTAAATCGGAGGATCTGTCTACATGACAGCTATATCCAAATCTAGACCGATCTGGGCCAAATTGAAGAAGGATATCGAAGAGCCTCAGACAACTCACTGTCTCAAATTTCAGCAAAATCGGATAATAAATGTGGCTTTTATGGGCGTAAGACCCTAAATCGGAGGATCGGTCTATATGGCAGCTATATCCAAATCTGAACCGATCTGAGCCAAATTAACGAAGGATGTCGAAAGGCCTATCACAACTCACTGTCCCAAATTTATACAAAATCGGATAATAAATGTGGATTTTATGGCCCCAAAAGCTAAATATAGCAGCTATATCCAAATCTGGACCGATCTGTGCCATATTGCAGAAGTATATCAAGGGGCTTAACTTACCTCACTGTCTCACATTTCGGCGACATCGGACAATAAATGCGCCTTTTATGGCCCCAAGAGCTTAAATTGAGAAATCCGTCTATATGGCAGCTATATCCAAATCTGAAGCAATCAGTGCAAATCGGTCCATGTTTTGATATAGCTGTCATATAAACCGATCTTGGGTCTTAACTTCTTGAGCCTCTAGAGGGGGCAATTCTTATCCGATTGGAATGAAATTTTGCACGACGTGTTTTGTTATGATATCCAACAACTGTGTTAAGTATGGTTCAAATCGGTCAATAACCTGATATAGCTTCCACATAAACCGATCTTGGGTCTTGACTTCTTGAGTCTCTAGAGGGCGCAATTCTTATCCGATTGGAATGAAATTTTGCACGACGTGTTTTGTAACGATATCCAACAACTGTGTCAAGTATGGTTTAAATCGGTCTATAACCTGATATAGCTGCCATATAAACCGATCTTGGGTCTTCACTTTTTGAACCTCTAGAGGGTGCAAGTTCTATCCGATTTGGCTGAAATTTTGTATGACGTGTTTTGTCACAACTTTCAACAACTGCGCCAAATATGGTTCAAATCGGTTCATAACCTGATATAGCTGCCATATAAACCGATTTGGTATCTTGACTTCTTTAGCCTCCAGGCGTTGCAATTATTATCAGATTTGCCCGAAGTTTTGTAGGACGCATCCCCGTCTGAATCATTCTATAGCCAGATACTGCTCCCATATAAATCGGTCTCTCTATTTTACTTCTTGAGCCCCCAAAGGTTGCAATTCTTATTCGAATTGGGTGACATTTTACACAGGTCGCCAATATATAATTTAATTGTGGCTCTAATAGCAGAGCAAATCCTTTTTTTGCCTAAAAAGAGATGCCAGGAAAAGAACTCGACAAATGCGACCCATGGTGGAGGGTTTATAAGATTCGGCCCGGCCGAACTTAGCACGCTTTTAGTTGTTTACTAGTTATTTGTTAACATACATCTTGCTAAAGCTTTGACTTTCTTTGTATGTAGTCATCACCAATCGTTTTTTTTTTTTTTGTAACCAGGGCTTTTGCAAAACACAATTCACCAACTGTGAAAGCCACACATGTCCTTTTATTATTTAAAGTTCTATTTCTATAAACACGAATTTCAATTTTCCATTTTAGTTTTCCAAATTTATGTGCATCAAGTTTGATGGAATCACACCTCGGAGGACAAGTCGAAGTCGTTGTCGAAGTAGAAGCAGAAGTCATTTCGGTTCGAGCAGACTTTTAAAGGGGAAATTTATGAACTATGACATACCTTTTGACAGTGACAATGGGTGAAAAGGTGCATGCACACACTCTCAGTCACTCATGCATATGTATGTGGATATCCTTTTAAATTCACCAAACATATGACGCTATCGAATGCCTTTTTTATGAAATGAAACTCTTTATTCATGGCCCATAAAGTTTTATGCGAGAATACTTTTAAAAAGTCACTCACATGACGCACAATTTGCAGTGATTCGTAGCTGCTGCTGCAAGTGAATCGAAGTGAAGTAAAGTAAAGTTGTGTCATAAAGATGCTATCCTGTCATATGGGGTTGCGTACGAGTGCGAAAGTTCGAATGCACTTCTGCTAGTCAAAGTTGTCACTTTTAATATCCTCTCTAGATAAAAGGGTATTACTAAAGATTGTAGTAAATGGTTCTCGTAGATAAGACAAAGTAGCGAAACGAAGTGTGTAACTGGGGAAAGGACAAACAACTGCAATTAAATCACTCTTGGTTGAAAATATATCAAATTTTTAAATGTCCGAAAAATTCTTGGACAAGTTTGTGTGAGAAATGAGCTAAACATAAGAAGTAAGCAAGTTATTATACATAACACCAAGGGATGTAGACCTAGGTTGACAGACGTGACAATTTTACCTCATTTGGATGTTTTCTTGCTTTTGTTGCTGTATGTCTACCCCCAATTCCTTTCATTTAGGCCCCATATTGTCATGGTCGGTAAATATGCCCGATTTAAGGGTGTTTTGGGGCTTTGGGTGGTCCCCCTAGCACTTTGTCCGACGATTGGATATCAGATACGTTTCCTTATCCTAAATACTTTTTATTTGAGTCCCATATTGTCGTGATTGGTCTAAATATATGTTTGGTAGGTTTTAGGGTGGGGCAGCCCCCCTAGGTACCCCACCCGAAATTTGGATAACAAATTTTTATTTTTATACCCACCACCGAAGGATGGGGGTATATTCATTTTGTCATTCCGTTTGCAACACATCGAAATATCCATTTCCGACCCTATAGAGTAAATATATTCTTGATCAGCGTATAAATCTAAGACGATCTAGACATGTCCGTCCGTCTGTCTGTTGAAATCACGCTACAGTCTTTAAATATGGAGATATTGAGCTGAAATTTTTCACTGATTCTTTTTTTGTCCATAAACAGGTTAAGTTCGAAGATGGGCTATATCGGACTATATCTTGATATAGCCCCCATATAGACCGATCGGCCGATTTAGGGTCTTAGGCCCATAAAAGCCACATTTATTTTCCGATTTTGTTGAAATTTGGGGCAGTGAGTTGTGTTAGGCCCTTCGACATCCTTCGTCAGTTTTGCTCAGATCGGTTCAGATTTGGATATAGCTGCCATATAAACCGATCCTCCGATTTAGGGTCTTAGGCCCATAAAAGCCACATTTATTATCCGATTTTGATGAAATTCGGGACAATGAGTTGTGTTAGGCCCCTCGACATCCTTCGTCAATTTTGTTCAGATCGGTTCAGATTTGGATATAGCTGCCATATAAACCGATCCTCCGATTTAGGGTCTTAGGCCCATAAAAGCCACATTTATTATCCGATTTTATTGAAATTCGGGGCAGTAAGTTGTCTTAGACCCCTTAATATCCTTCGCCAATTTGGCTTAGATCGGTCCAGATTTGGATATAGCTGCCATATAGACCGATCCTCCGATTTAGGGTCTTAGGCCCATAAAAGTAAATTGTGTTAGGCCCTTTGATATCCCCCATCAATGTGGTGCAGATCGGACCAAATTTGGATATAGCTGTCATATAGACCGATCTCTCGATTTCAGGTTTTGGGCCCATAAAATGCTCATTTATTGTCCTATGTCGCCGAAATTTGGAACAGTGAATTAAGTTAAGCCCCTCGACATAATTCTGCAATATGGCACAGATCGGTTAAGATTTGGATATAGCTGTCATATAGACCGATCTCTCTTTTTAAGGTTTTGGGCCCATTAAAGGTGCATTTATTATCCGATGTCGCCGAAATTCAGGTATACAATTTTCACCGGATTTTGATAAAAGGTGGTTTACGTATATTCCCGAGGTGGTGGGTATCCAAAGTTCGGCCCGGCCGAACTTAACGCCTTTTTACTTGTTTGTCCATAAGCAGGTTAAGTTCGAAGATGGGCTATATCGGAATATATCTTGATATAGCCCCCATATATACCGATCCCCCGATTTAGGGTCTTAGGCCCATAAAAGCCACATTTATTTTCCGATTTTGTTGACATTTGGGGCAGTGAGTTGTGTTAGGCCCTTCGACATCCTTCGTCAGTTTTGCTCAGATCGGTCCAGATTTGGATATAGCTGCCATATAGACCGATCGTCCGATTTAGGGTCTTAGGCCCATAAAAGCCACATTTATTATCCGATTTCGCTGAAATTTGGGACAGTGAATTGTCTTAGGCCCTTCAACTTTCTTCGTTAAATTGGCCCAGATCGGTTCAGATTTGGATATAAAGGGTGATTTTTTTGAGGCTAGGATTTTCATGCATTAGTATTTGACAGATCACGTGGGATTTCAGACATGGTGTCAAAGAGAAAGATGCTCAGTATGCTTTGACATTTCATCATGAATAGACTTACTAACGAGCAACGCTTGCAAATCATTGAATTTTATTACCAAAATCAGTGTTCGGTTCGAAATGTGTTCATTCACCGTAACGTTGCGTCCAACAGCATCTTTGAAAAAATACGGTCCAATGATTCCACCAGCGTACAAACCACACCAAACAGTGCATTTTTCGGGATGCATGGGCAGTTCTTGAACGGCTTCTGGTTGCTCTTCACTCCAAATGCGGCAATTTTGCTTATTTACGTAGCCATTCAACCAGAAATGACCCTCATCGCTGAACAAAATTTGTCAAAATTTGAACACATTTCGAACCGAACACTGATTTTGGTAATAAAATTCAATGATTTGCAAGCGTTGCTCGTTAGTAAGTCTATTCATGATGAAATGTCAAAGCATACTGAGCATCTTTCTCTTTGACACCATGTCTGAAATCCCACGTGATCTGTCAAATACTAATGCATGAAAATCCTAACCTCAAAAAAATCACCTTTTATATAAGAAGATTCGGCCATGTAAGTGACTAATAGACCAATTACGACTTTCAAGGCCTGGGCCAAAGTGCAAATGTAGGCCAGACATTCCATTTGACCTCTTGACCACCTGAAGGATACATTTCCTATCAAATTTGGCTACAACTATACGCCTGGAGTCCATTTGTTGCTTCCAACTGCATTCAGGTCATAGCCCCGATTTATTTTAAGTGTACATCATACTCGCTCCGGCCAAACATGGTGGCTTTAAAAGTACTTATCACCTGCAAAGCTTTCCCCAGGAGTCCTTAATTCTGTTGGCAAAAGTCTGTAATAAAAAAAAATGTCTTAAATGAAAGCAAAATGTATTAATTTGAAGCTGTTAAGCGAAACAAGTTAAAATATTTTCCTACCGACAAATGGACGAATGTTTGATTACTGCCATAGCATAACATAGATGTCATTGTTGCACTGCTCCTTTTGGCTATAAAATCCATAAAGCAACATCAGATTCGTGGCAATTTAAATGCGATTTTATGCGATACAACCCATGCGGCTTGGCGGCTCGCTATCCCTTGGATAGGTGCCACAATGCGATTGTGGGCTGCTGTGTGCACATTTGCTATTTAATTGAAATAAACATTGCGAAAATGTAATGACTTTATTACGATATTATTTTTTTAATGATTGCTTTTTTTTATTTTTCAATACATTTATCAACAACACCAACAATAATAATTTATTACACTGTTCTACTTGCTGTACTCGTACACTGTGGCAGCGGTGGTGTTGATAATGAGGCTGTTGGTGGCAGGAGTCCTGTTGGCATCGGTCGTGGCTGTGAGTCATCATTGGCATAAAAGCGGAATTTTAATTGAATTCAATCTGATTTCATTACAAACGACTTTGACGGAGCCAATGGCCACGCCACATTAGCGTCACTCAACACTAGCAGCCGACAGTCCGAACATTGTTTTACAGCAACGATAATTTATTAAATTTTAACGACATTTTTATTTACAATTTTTGCATTAAATTAAAAAAGAAAAAAGGACACTGCGAACACAACAAACCTAAATTACATTTTATTCTATATGATTTGATTATTTTAAATACAACCGCATAATGCTAACACCAACTCCATTGTCCTGGCTGTGCCTGTGATGCCTAGCACCCCGCCAGTGCGAGCAGGTCAGCTTGTGTGACCGGTAGTAAATCGAAACGAGGACTGATGGAAAAGTACATTTTTTCCGGCAGTAACATAATGTCATTTGTATTTGTATTTTTATCATAATAAAAATACAAATACAAATACAAATATTCAAGAGGCATAGGAGTATAATCCAACTCAGGGTGTTGAAAATTCAGCGAAATCAGTTAATAAATGCTCTTTATTATGGGCCCAAGATCTCAAATCAGGAGATCGATAAATATTGGGTTGCCCAAAAAGTAATTGCGAATTTTTTAAAAGAAAGTAATGCATTTGTAATAAAACTTAGAATGAACTTTAATCAAATATACTTTTTTATACCCACCACCGAAGGATGGGGGTATATTCATTTTGTCATTCCGTTTGCAACACATCGAAATATCCATTTCCGACCCTATAAAGTACATATATTCTTGATCAGCGTGAAAATCTAAGACGATCTAGCCATGTCCGTCCGTCCGTCCGTCTGTCCGTCTGTCCGTCTGTCTGTTGAAATCACGCTACAGTCTTTAAAAATAGAGATATTGAGCTGAAATTTTGCACAGATTCTTTTTTGTCCATAAGCAGGTTAAGTTCGCAGATAGGCTATATCGACTATATCTTGATATAGCCCCCATATAGACCGATCCGCCGATTTAGGGTCTTATGCCCATAAAAGCTACATTTATTATCCGATTTTGCTTGCAAATTTGGAACAGTGAGTTGGGTTAGGCCCCTCGACATCCTTTGTCAATTTGGCTCAGATCGGTCCAGATTTGGATATAGCTGCCATATAGATCGATCCGCCGATTTATGGTGTAAGGTCCATAATAGCCACATTTATGGTCCGATTTCGCTGAAATTTGGGACAGGTAGTTGTGTTAGGCCCTTTGACATATTTCTTTAATTTGGTCCAGATCGGTTCAGATTTGGATATAGCTCCCATATAGACCGATCCTCCGATTTAGGGTCTTAGGCCACAAAAGCCACATTTGTTATCCGATTTTGATGAAATTCGGGACATTGAATTGTGTAAGGCCCATCGACATCCTTCGTTAAATTGGCCCAGATCGATTCAGATTTGGATATAGCTGCCATATAGACCGATCCTCCGGTTTAGGGTCTTAGGCCCACAAAGCCACATTTATTATCCGATTTTGATGAAATTTGGGACAGTGAATTGTGTAAGACCCATCGACATCCTTCGTTAATTTGGCTCAGATCAGTCCAGATTTGGATATAGCTGTCATATAGATCGATCCCCCGATTTATGGTGTAAGGCCCATAATAGCCACATTCATTATCCGATTTTGCTGAAATTTGGGACAGTGAGTTGTGTTATGCCCTTTGACATATTTCTTCAATTTGGTCCAGATCGGTTCAAATTTGGATATAGCTGCCATATAGACCGATTTCTTGATTTATGGTTTTGGCCCATAAAATGCTCATTTATTGCCCGATGTCGCCGAAATTTGGAACAGTGAGTTAAGTTAAGCCCCTTGACATACTTCTGCAATATCGCACAGATCGGTCCAGATTTGGATACAGCTGCCATATAGACCGATATCTAGGTTTTAGGTTTTGGGGACATAAAAGACGCATTTATTGTCCGATGGCGCTGAAATTTGAGACAGGGAGTTGGTTAGGCTCTTCGACGTCCTTCTTCAATTTTGCCCAGATCGGTCCAGATTTGAATATAGCTGCCATATAGACCGATCTCACGATTTAAGGTTTAGGGCCCATAAAAGAGGCATTTATTGTCCGATTTCGCCGAAATTGGGGACAGTGCTTAGTGTTAGGCTCTTCGACATGTTTATGCAACTTGGCCCAAATCGGTCCAGATTTGGATATAGCTGCCATGTAGGCCGATATCTCGATTTAAAGTCTTGGCCCCATAAAAGGCGCATTTATAATCCGATTTCACTGAAATTTGACACAGTGACTTATGTTCGGATTTTCGACATGCGTGTCGTATATAGTTCAGATCGGTATGAGGTATATGAGTATAAGGTATGAAATTTTTACCGAATTTTGATGAAAGGTGGTTTACATATATACCCGAGGTGGTGGGTATCCAAAGTTCGGCCTGGCCGAACTTAACGCCTTTTTACTTGTTTTACACTTTTTTTCTAAAGCAAGCTAAAAGTAACAGCTGATAACTGACAGAAGAAAGAATGCAATTACAGAGTCACAAGCTGTGAAAAAAAATTGTCAACGCCGACTATATGAAAAATCCGCAATTACTTTTTGGGCAACCCAATATATCAGCTGTATCCATATATACACCGATCTGAACCCAATAGAGCTCCGATGACCAAGAGCTTAACACAGCTCACTATACCATATTTAAGCTCTATCGGATAATAACCGCTGCTTTATCGGTTCAAGAACTTTAATCGGGTGATCGGTATATGTGGCAGCTATATACAAATACAGGCCGATATTGACCATACTCGCCTCGAATACTGGCGAGAACATCAAAACAAATAAATAGGCATTAAGTTCGGTCGGGCCGAACTTTGGATACCCACCACCTCGGCTATATATGTAAACCCCATTTCAACACAATCCAGTGAAAATTGAAAAACTTAGGGAACTCAATGTTTCAAATTTCAGCGAAATCGGTTAATAAATAAAGCCTTTATGGGCTTCGGTCTATATTACAGCTATATCGAAATATAGTCCGATCTCAACCACTTTTAGGTCGGGTGTCAGGAGGCTAAAAATAACTCGCTGTTTCAAATTTTAGCGAAATCGGTTAAAAAATAAAGCCTTTATGGTCTTCAGACCCTTTATCGGGAGATCGGTCTATATGGCAGCTATATCGAAATATAGTCCGAACTGGACCATATTTGGGTCGGATATTGGGAAGCTTAAAACAGCGCACTATTCCAAATTTCAGCGAAATCGGGTTATAAATAAAGCTTTTATGGCTTTCAGACCCTTTATCGAGAGATCGGTCTATATGGCAGCTACATCTAAATATGGTCCCATCTGAACCATATTTGCGTCAGATGTCGGGAGGGTTAAAATAACCCACTATTGCAAATTTCATGGTCTTCAGATTTCATTTTTTTCATTTATGGTCTTCAGACCCTTTATCGGGAGATCGGTCTATATGGCAGCTACATCTAAATATTGTCCGATCTGAGCCATATTTGCGTCAGATGTCGGGAGGGTTAAAATAACCCACTATTGCAAATTTCAGTGAAATCAGATAATAAATAAAGTTTTTATGGTCTTCAGAAACTTTATCGAGAGATCGGTCTATATGACAGCTATATATAAATATAATCTGATCTGAACCATATTTGAGTCGGATGTTGGGAGGCTTAAAAGTGCGCACTATTCCAAATTTCAGCGAAATCTTATATATAAAAATTAATTTGTGTTTGTTTGTTTGTTTGTTTGATTGTTTCTGTGTTCCTTATAGACTCAGAAACGGCTGTACCGGTTTTCTTAAAATTTTCACAGATGGTGCATAATGATCCCATGGTGAAAATAGGGTACGACATTTTTTGATATCTGAAGGGGGGCGGAACCTCCCCCTTACCCTTATTTTTCAGAAACGCCAGATCTCGGAGATGGATGGTGCGATATAAGCGAAATTTTGTTTGCTCTCATATAGTACCCTCAAAATAAAAATTTCGTGTCCAAATTTCGGATGGGGTACCTAGGGGGGCCGCCCCACCCTAAAATCTACCAAACATATATTTACACCAATCACGGCAATATGGGACTCAAATGAAAGGTATTTAGGATAAAAAACGTATCTGATATCCATTTGTCGAACCAAGTGCTAGGGGGACCACCCCAAGCCCCAAAACACCCTTAAATCGGACATATTTACCGACCATGGCAATATGGGACTCAAATGAAAGGTATTTGCGAGTAAAATACGAATCTGATATCCAAATGTGGGAGCACGTTTCTGGGGGTCCACCCCTTCCCAAAGCACCCCCCCAACCAGGACTTATTTAGTGACCATTGGAATATGGGGCTTAAATAAAAGGTATTTGAGTGTAGAATTAGAATCTGATATCCAAATATGAGACCAAGTGTTTGGGGGGAAGCCTCTCCCCAAAAACCTCCTCCAAAGGGGACAAATTTACGTCCATAGCCATATCGGGCTCAAGTGAAAGGTCTTTGGGAGTTAAGCACGAATCTGATATCAATATTTGGGAAAAGTGTCTATGGGGCCAGACCACTCCCACAACACGACCCCAATAGAAAGTATATGGTGACTATTGCAATAAGGGGCTCAAATAAGAGGATTTTTTTAGAGTAAAATACCAATTCGATATATATTTTCAAGGCCAACTTACTGAGTGGCCGCCCATCCCCCCAAAACGGTCACGTTTGCCGGCTATGAAAATATGGGGCTCAAATTAAAGGTATTTGGGAGTAGACCACGTATCTGATATCAACACTAGGGACCAACTGTCTAGGGGACGTCCCACCACCATAACAACCTCCAAATAGTACGTATTTGCTCACCAAGACAATTTGGGTCCCAACCCAACCAAACCGAACATATTTGCTGACGTTTGCAGCAAGGAGTTTAAATGAGATTAGAAAACGAATTTGATATCCAATTTTGAGGGCAATGGCGGTATGGGGTTCAAATTAATGATATATAGATATATGAGAATAGAGCACGTTGCTGATATTTTTTCCGGGCTTAGTGTTTGGGGGACCACCCCAATCCCCAAAACACCCCTAAATCGGGCATATATACGGACCATATCAATGTGGAGCTTAAATGAAAGGTATTGGGAAGTAGAGTAAGAATTGACACCTACTTTCAGGAGCAATTTTCTGGGGGTCTACCCCTTTCCCAAAATACCCCACAAATAGCACAAATGCGGGCCCGGGTCAGCTAGTTTACCATAAAGTTCGTATTGATGATTCCTTTTCATTCTCTTTACACCAAGATTCCGGAGTCTTCGTGTCTCCCTTTCGTGTCCTGTGGAAGCTACGTCCCTGCTATTACTCCAATGTCGCACAGTGTTGCCAAATCGAAAAATCTTGGAAATAAATCTGAAACTTTAGAACAGATAGAGATATGTTCACGAAACTTAATATAGTCAATGGCGAAGGGTTTCCTATTTATGTGCAAAATTTTAGTCCAGAGGCTGATCCATGGGGCATGAAAGTTGATCACCTTGAGCATGTCAAATTTTTAATTGCTTGCCAAACAGTCTTTTATGGGCCGATCGCCTTGAACATTTTAGTTCAATACATTCATCCTTGAAGGCTGTATAGTGGAAACAGCAGTCAGTGTCATAGACAGTTAAACTAATCTCGGTCCCAATGTGGTCTAATTTTATTTGGCTTCGCTGAAAATCGCAATGTTAGTTTAGCCCTCCATTATTGAGATTTTCTATCGCTGCCCTCGTATTCAATTTCCTGAATGTGTGTCACTTGCATGCAAATGCGCCGTGAATGAGGGTCACTCACCATCTTTATGGATTACCGAAGCCATTATTTCCATTACACAATTACCTACTCACCCAATGCATAATGGGTCGTCCACAGAATACATTTGGGCTCAGCTAGTGGAACAAATTAGGCAAACGATCATGTGTGTCCATGGAGGAGTGGGGCAATGATATCCCTTATGGCAGCAATGGCAAAGTGTAATCCATGGCCATACCTGTCCACTCATAGATAATCTAAAACATGACGCATGGTACCTTTATTAGCCTTATTGAATTTTGATTGAGTTGTTTGTTAACTTACACAATTATATCTAGCCATATCCGTGTGAATAAAATAAAAGGATTCGTTTAACTGTCTATCGGAGTAACAGCATAGGTGTGGAGGGGGGATCAATTGTCGCTGATTTTGTTGTTATTGCCTCTATTTAAGTTCCACACCCATCACACATCATGGTTCGTTGGGACACTCATTGTGATTTTGGATTTGTGGCATTATGGGAAACCATAATTACATACAAACAACAGAAGCCAAGGCGGTAGGCTAGAATAGCTGCAGCAGCAATTGATGTCGCTGGCTGTCACTGCCTCGTTAAAATCCACTTAACCCCCTTGGGCCTGACATGAGCACAACCAAACACATTGAGACGTATGGAAACACAAACAAACTCAATGGGCCACTTAAAGTATTTGTCGCATTTATTCAATTTCAATTTATGGCTAATTTGGTGATAATGAACAAATAATTGCCTCAGTGTTAGTAATCAGGCGGATCACGAATTGACTGCGTGGAAACGGAAATGACATTAATGCGATTCAAGTGCTAAAGATAATAATTTAGCTACCAAAATATGATTACCAACGGCAAAGGACTGTGAGTAATGATGTCTTCATATAACTCCTACTCATCCAATACACACACGACCCTTTGCGGTTGCTTCAAATGAAAAAAAAAGTACAATACTTATATCTCATATTCTTATGCCTACAAACACATCTCTTTGTTTGTTTGGCTGTGTGCGTTTGTGTGTGTGTGTGTGTGTGTGTGTGTGTGTGCATTATGAGTGCTATGAATAATGCTGTTTAAAGTGGAAAGTCTTTGATATATTACCATCACTCCTTAAGGTACCGGCAAAAATCCAATAAAAAATAACCTCGTAAATACGTACACTAGGGTGGAACTTAAACTAATAATTAAAAACATTTTTATACCCTCCACCATAGGATGGGGGTATACTAATTTTGTCATTCTGTGTGTAACACCTCAAAATATTCGTCTGAGACCCCATAAAGTACATATATTCTTGATCTTCGTGACATTTTAAGTCGATCCAGCCATGTCTGTCCGTCTGTCCGACCGTCTGTCCGACCGTCTGTCCGACCGTCTGTCCGACCGTCTGTCCGACCGTCTGTCCGACCGTCTGTCCGACCGTCTGTCCGTCTGTCTGTCGAAAGCACGCTAACTTTCGAAGGAGTAAAGCTAGACGCTTGAAATTTTGCACAAATAGTTTTTATTAGTGTAGGTCGGTTGGTATTGTAAATGGGCCATATCGATCCATGTTTTTATGTAGCTGCCATATAAACCGATCTTGGGTCTTGACTTCTTGAGCCTCTAGAGGGCGCAATTCTCGTCCAATTTGACTGTAATTTTGCACGTGGTGTTTTGTTATGACTTCGAGCAATTGTGAGGAGTATGGTTTAAATCGGTTGATAATCTGGTATAGCTGTCATATAAACCGATCCTGGATCTTGACTTCTTGAGCCGCTGGAGGGCGCAATTCTAATCCGATTGAAATGAAATTTTGTGCAGTATATTTTGTTATGATATGCAACATCTGTGTCAAATATGGTTCAAATCGGTCTATAACCTGATATAGCTGCCATATCAACCGATCTTGGGTCTTGACTTCTTGAGCCTCTAGAGGGCGCAATTCTAATCCGATTGAATTGAAAGTTTGCGCAGTGTATTTTGTTATGATATCCAACATCTGTGCGAAGTATGGTTCAAATCGGTTCATAACCTGATATAGCTGTCATATAAACCGATTTGGGATCTTGACTTCTTGAGCCTCTAGAGTGCGAAATTCTTATCCGATTGAAATGAAATTTTGCACGAAGTATTTTGTTATGATATCTAACAATTGTGCCGAATAAGGTTCAAATCGGTCCATAACCTGATATAGCTGCCATATAAACCGATCTTGGGTCTTGACTTCTTGAGCCTCTAGAGGGCGCAATTCTAATCCGATTGAATTGAAAATTTGTGCGGCAGATTCTCTCATGACCATCAACATACGTGTTTATTATGGTCTGAATCGGTCTACAGCCCGATTCAGCTCCCATATAAATCGGTCTCTCCATTTTACTTCTTGTTATACCCACCACCGAAGGATGGGGGTATATTCATTTTGTCATTCCGTTTGCAACACATCGAAATATCCATTTCCGACCCTATAAAGTATATATATTCTTGATCAGCGTAAAAATCTAAGACGATCTAGACATGTCCGTCCGTCTGTCCGTCTGTCTGTTGAAATCACGCAACAGTCTTTAAAAATAGAGATATTGAGCTGAAATTTTGCACAGATTCTTTTTTCGTCCATAAGCAGGTTAAGTTCGAAGATGGGCAATATCGGACTATATCTTCATATAGCCCCCATATAGACCGATCCGTCGATTTAGGGTCTTAGGCCCATAAAAGCCACATTTATTATCCGATTTTGCTGAAATTTTGGACAGTGAGTTATGTTAGGCCCCTCGATATCCCTCATCAATTTGGCTCTGATCGGTTCAGATTTGGATATAGCTGCCATATAGACCGATCCTCCGATTTAGGGTCTTAGGCCCATAAAAGCCACATTTATTATCCGATTTTGCTGAAATTTGGGACAGGGAGTTGTGTTAGGCCCTTCGACATTCTTCGTCAATTTGGCCCAGATCGGTCCAGATTTGGATATAGCTGCCATATAGACCGATCCTCAGATTTGGGGTCTTAGGCCCATGAAAGCCACGTTTATTATCCGATTTTGCTGAAATTTGGGACAGTAAATTGTGTTAGGCCCTTTGATATCCCTCATCAATTTGGTGCAGATCGGACCAATTTTGGATATAGCTGCCATATAGACCGATCTCTCGATTTCAGGTTTTGGGCCCATAAAATGCTCATTTACTGTCCTATGTCACCGAAATTTGGAACAGTGAATTAAGTTAAGCCCCTCGACATAATTCTGCAATATGGCACAGATCGGTTAAGATTTGGATATAGCTGTCATATAGACCGATCTCTCTTTTTAAGGTTTTGGGCCCATAAAAGGTGAATTTATTATCCGATGTCGCCGAAATTCAGGTATACAATTTTCATTGGATTTTGATAAAAGGTGGTTTACGTATATTCCCGAGGTGGTGGGTATCCAAAGTTCAGCCCGGCCGAACTTAACGCCTTTTTACTTGTTTTTTTTCTCATATGTTTGCCTAAAAAGAGATACCGGGAAAGAAACTCGAGACATCCATGGTGGGGGGTATATAAGATTCGGCCCGGCCGAACTTGGCTCGCTTTTACTTGTTTTCTGTCTATTTGTTCGTGTGGTGTCTGTCAGTGAAGTCAGCTAATGCCAGCCTAGGAATATATTTGTGGTCGATATATACATCCTGTTTTGTCATACCTGCTTGAAATTGATTTGTCTTGCCATCCTCCCTGTTATCTAGACACTTTCATACTTTTTTTGTACAAATATGAATCCCATTCCATTCCATTCGCATTTATATTTGATATCCATTTTATGGTGCAATAACCAAAGCCTCTTTTATTTATTTCACACAACAGCGGATGTTTCCTCGTTATGGTTGGTGTTGATACTCCTCGGCAAAAAGGAAGCGAAATACAAATAAGGAAGCCAGGGAGACGCAAGCAACAGCCAGTCAGGCAGCCAGCGAAGCTGTTAGCCAAACCATGCAGCCAACCCAGCAATACCCATTCAGCTAACCAAAGCTATTTTGGCACAAACCCATTAAGGATTTATGCTTGGACACCATTTTAAGCAATGAAATTATTGTTATTGCTCGCAATATGGACCTCATTGGGGTGTTTGCTACCTTGAGGGTCCTTGAGGGCCATGATACGCTGGGGGTCACTTGCTGTTGTGGCTCTAATTATTTGGTCGAGGACATGAAGTGCATTCTTTTGGCTTATCTTGTGGAGGTAATGACCAGCAGTATCATCAACACCATCACCATCGTCATTATTGCCCCAGATCGACTTCAATTTAGCAACAACAGCCATTTGAGAAATGCGTGTGTGTAGGTGGGGTAGAAGTATTCCTCCGCATTTGAACCTTAAAAGAGGCAACTTTAAGTATCATTGTGCTTGTTGGCAAATGCGAGCACATGTGCGTACATATCCATCCTCTGGCACTGGC
Organism: Stomoxys calcitrans; assembly: GCF_963082655.1. Lineage (NCBI taxonomy): Eukaryota > Metazoa > Arthropoda > Insecta > Diptera > Muscidae > Stomoxys > Stomoxys calcitrans. The sequence goes on along the minus strand of NC_081552.1, from coordinate 261,713,643 downwards.
AAGGTGATGTATTTCACTTCTTCATTCAAGCGCCTAAGAAATTCTGTTTCTTTCCTGGTCTTGCTTGCTTGCTTGAAATTTCTTAACTTTCTGTCTGGGCACATTTCGGTTGTTGGTCTTGGTCAAAAAAACAAAAAAAAAAATTGAATGTGGGCCAGACACCAAAACAAATAATTTTCGCCACTTAGTACTTAATGGTCCGAGCAATTTATATTGTCGACACAATAAATGAAGATGCCATAATAACAAAATATGGCTTTATGACTGACACACGAACGACCGAAATCACCGATGTGACCCTGCTGTGCTCCGTTGGCCACAAAGTGAGCCACAATGAATTAAACTTTATTCATGTCTCCTTATCGGCCATAGGAAGGGGGAATTGCTTTCGGAATGGTAAATCAGGGGCTTGGCGGGGAGTTTTTTTTCAAAAGTAAAACATTAACATAATAATAAATATAATACTAAAGATTCTTAGAACCAAAACCAGGCTCTTAACGTAAGACAAGCATATATCAATGAATTGAAATATAAAAAAAAACAAGGAAAAGCGTGCTAAGTTCGGCCGGGCCGAAACTTATATACCCTCCACCATGGATCGCATTTGTCGAGTTCTTTGCCCGGCATCTCTTCTTAGGCAAAAATAGGATAAAAGTAAAGATTTGCTCTGCTATTAGAGCGATATCAAGATATGGTCCGGTTCGGACCAGAATTAAAATATATATTGGAGACCTGTCTAAAATGTCAGCCAATTCGGATAAGAATTGCGCCCTTTATGGACTCAAGAAGTAAAATAGAGAGATTGATTTATATGGGAGCTGTAACAGGCAATAGACCGTTGCAGACCATAATAAACACGTATGTTGATGGTCATGAGAGGATCCGTCGTACAAAATTTCAGGCAAATCGGATAATAATTGCGACCTCTAGAGGCTCAAGAAGTCAAGATCCCAGATCGGTTTATATGGCAGCTATATCAGGTTATAAACCGATTTGAACCAAACTTTGCACAGTTGTTGGATATCGTAACATAACACGTTATGCAAAATTTGATTTCAATCGGATATGAATTGCGCCCTCTAGAGGCTCAAGAAATCAAGACCAAAGATCGGTTAATATGGCAGCTATATCAGGTTATAAACCGATTTGAAGCATACTTGGCACAGTTGTTAGATATCATTACAAAATACTTCGTGAAAAATTTCATTCCAATCGGATAAGAATTGCGCCCTCTAGAGGCTCAAGAAGTCAAGACCCAAGATCGGTTAATATAGCAGCTATATCAGGATATGAACCGATTTTAACCATACCTAGCACAGTTGTTGGATATCATAACAAAATACTTCATGCAAAACTTCATTCCAATCGGATTATAATTGCGCCCTCTACAGGTCAAGAAGTCAAGACCCAAGATCGGTTTATATGGCAGCTATATCAGGTTATGCACCGATTTGAACCATACTAGGCACAGTTGTTGGATATTATAACAAAACACGTTTTGCAAAATTTCATTTCAATCGGATTGGAATTGCGCCCTCTTGAGGCTCAAGAAGTCAAGACCCAAGATCGGTTAATATGGCAGCTGTACCGAAACATGAACCGATTTGAACCATACTTGGCTCAGCTGTTGATTGTCGTAACAAAACACGTTGTGCAAAATTTCATTCCAAAGGGATTGGAATTGAGCCCTCTAAAGGCTCAAGAACTCAAGACCCAAGATCGGTTTATATGGCAGCTATATCAGGTTATGGATCGATTTAAACCATACTTAGCACAGTTGTTGGATATCATAACAAAACACGTCGTGCAAAAATTCATTTCAATCGGATTGGAATTGCGCCCTCTAGAGGCTCAAGAAGTCAAGACCCAAGATCGGTTAATATGGCAGCTATATCAGGATATGAACCGATTTAAACCATACTTGGCAGAGTTGTTGGATATCGTAACAAAACTCATTTTTATGCTTGGGGTGCGATACAAGGAGATATGGTTGAATCGCTGGAATGAAGCGGTAGGCTGTAAGCAGACTAAAAGGCTTTGGGTTGAACGATCGAAACGTAATGTTTGCGGGCTTTTGTCTTTGGAGAAGGTGCACCTGAGCGGCATAATAGTAATCGATATAGGACACAACAATATATTGTATATACACACTAGCCGAACCGGGCCCTCTCCGCTGCGCCCTCTTTAACTGTCTTATATGTTTTTAGGGTGGGGACACTTCGCCCTGAATGCGGATATCGAATTCGTGTCACTGTAGCCTATGACGCTCAACGCATTCGAATCCCGGCGAGAACATCGGATAAAGCAGTGTTTATCCCCTCTTAATATTGGCGACATTTGCGAGGTACAATGCCATGCATGGTCAAATGACCTCCCCCAAGAGGTGTCGCACTATGGGACGCCGTTCGGACTCGGCTATAAAAAAAGGTCCTTTATCATTGAGTTTAAACTTGAATCGGAATGAACTCATTGATGTGTGAGTATTTGCCTCTTCTCTCCTTAGGGTAATGCTCTCATTAGGGGAGGGATGGCACCTCAGACATTTTGACTCAAATATAGATATCAAATTCATGCTGCACTTCCAAATATCTTTAATTTGAGGCCCATATCCCCATGACCGGTTTGGAGGATGTTTTGGGGCTGGGGCGGCCACCGGCACTTTGCACTGAAAATAGATACCAAATTCATTCTTTATTCCCAACGAGGATGCAGTTTAGGGTGTGCTTTAGGGCGTATCTCAAAACACTTGACTCCAAAATTGGATATGAAATTCGTTTCCTACTCTCAAATACCTTTCATTTGAGTCCCATATCCTCATAATGGGTCAAAAAACCCATTTGACGTAGCTTTAGGAGGAAAAGCGCCACCTAGACTTGAGCGCAAATTTTAATGTCATATTCGTAATCTACTCTCTAATACCTTTCATTTGAGTCCCATATAGCCATGGTCGGCTAATATGCCCATTTGGAGGTATTTGGGGGTGGGCGACCTCCCATTACTTGGACCTTATGTTTTATGTCATATTTGTGATCTACTGCCCAATACTTTTCATTTGAGTCTCATATTGACATGAACTTCAAATATATCTGTTTAGAGGAGTTTTGGGGTTGGGGGCCCCACAGGGTACTTGGACCCAAATTTTTGATACCATATTCGTTTTCTGGTCTCCAATACCTTTCATTTGATACCTTTATTGTGCCCATTGGACCACTTTCGGATATGGGTGGCGTATAATCTAAAAATTATATGGCCTATAATTCCTTCCAGACAAACGTACACAATCTATGAAAATCGGTTTAAGAAAATCGGTTCAGCCAAGTATCATAAACACATAATGGGTCTAATGGGTCTAATGGCGGTGGCGTGACCCACTATACTTCGATCTGACTTTGTATGCCAGATTCGAAATCTACTCCCGAATATCTTTCATTTGAGGCCCATATTGATATGAACATCCAATATGTCCTTTTGGGGGAATTTTGGGGTTGGGGCGGCCCGATGGGTATTTGGACTCATATTTTAATACCATATTCGTATTCTACTCTCCAATACCTTTCATTTGATACCAATATTGTCCCGATCGGTCCGCTTTTGATGTTGGGTTGTGTTTTTGGCATAAGGGGGAGGGTCCGTCCCCCTTTCGATACCGTAAAATTATTCCAGACCGACCTACAGAATATGCGAAAATTTCGAGAAAATCGGTTCTGCCGTTTTTCAGTCTATACGGAACAAACAAACCGAGTCCTGTAGTGTGCAAGGGTCTAGTCTGAGCAAAACTCCACATAAATGTCTATAGATGAAACAAAACGGCATGGCACGCATATTTCACCGGCCTTATTGCTCGTCGGATGGGGGGGGATCTTGCCAATGTTCATCGTTTAATTTTACCAACTACCAGCTTTAATGTTAATGCGTGCACGAATGATAGCAAAACCAAAACAAAAGAAAGTCAGATAGAATAGACAAATACACAAAGTATAAGGGGGTCACAACACCAGAGGATCTATTTCCGACATCATTCGATCGGCTGTGCTAAGGTGTAAGCTGCACAGCATGCCCTCCCTTCCTGTTTACCAAAAGCATCCAAAGAAATCGCTTCTTGGTTGGTAAACCCATAATATTTACCCTACCTTCCTTTACCGACCCTACAAATCAAACTCAAAGGTTTGGGCTTACTCCATATTTAACAAATTCATTAAATTTATTAAGAAAAAGTTCATTATCAAATCCGGTCGCTCACTATAGAGATGAATCACATCCTACTTTAAAAACAGACAAAAAAAAAATATAATAAAAGAAATATTAAAGTCAAGGCTAACAACCAATTTTTTTTGTATATCTAAATTGATCCTTTAATTTACTAAAATTATTTTCATAACTCTTAAAAAAAACTAATCATTTAAATTAAATCTCAAAACTTAACAAGAAGGGTAAAAAAAAAACACGGCATGAAAAAAAATATTTATATAATATATCAAATAAGAATCAATAGGCGAGTTTATTTGAATTCAAAGCACGGCAAAAAAAAAACTAAATCGGCTGTGAAACAAACTTCATTTAAAAGGCTCATTATGAAAAAAAGGATGTGTAGCTGTGTGAGTGTATTTCCATTTGTACTTCTGTTAAAGTAAAACAGCTGTGAGTGCATTGACCCCTTTTTTCCCTTACTTCATTTTTTTCCTCTAATCACACATACATCAACACAACCCACTCGGTTGTATAAAACGAAAAACTAATTTTAAATCGCGAAGTTTTGACTAATATGCAGCCAAATTTCAATAAAAATGGTATCAAATGTAAAAACAATATTTTATAGGCATACTGGGCTAGATATGTCAATGATCAAAAGGCACAAAACGTACATTCATATAAAAAATATGGCAAAAAAAAAATGTATCAAAGCTATTTCAATCGAAGCAGTGCTTTTCAGACCCAAGAACATTTTCTGAGAGTCTTGTTAACAGCGAATCAACATAGTTAACAGAGGTTCCAATAGCATGTTAACACTTTAGCATTGACATATCCACCAGCACAGAATCAGATATATATGTATATGCAGGATATTTAACTGAACAAACACAAACAGATCATCTGAAAGTTGCCAACTTGCAAAAATTCCAATTTAAAAATTATGGGGGAAGATTTAAAACATTTTTAAATTAATTTAAAAGAAAAAAATTATTTAATTTGACAAAAATTACCTGAGAGAGGTAACGGCATCTCTCTCACTCTCCGAAAAAAATAAATCTGTTTGGCTTTGCTCAGTGGTAGTATAACAGTTTGCACTTACTTGGTTTTTGTTGGAGCTCCCACGTTGAAAGGCCTTTCGAGGGGTGAGGGGTTATTAAAACAAACCAGCAAACTCCAGCCAATTGCAAGTTTTTAACAAAATACGCGGCATACACAAAAAATCACTTTTTTCAATATAGTCTTTAACATTTGATACGATTCACTCTATCGGTTTTTTTTATATTCGCCTTTTTCTAAAACATTGGATTGCCAAACTACTTTTACCAAAAAAAAAAAACTCTCAACTAGGCATTAACTTTTTGTTTCACTTCCGATTCGGTTCTCCATCTCTGCCTTACAAATGAGCAAAAATTAAACTATATAACACTTGAGGCAAATTACATGGGCAAAAATACGGAAAAATAATTATTTTTTTAAGGTCTTTTTTTTTTAGCAAGTTACAAAACCTAAGAATTAGCACGCAAGAGTTTTTTTTTCCTTTTCGAGAGTGATTTTTCAACCAAAACGCGTTTGTTTCGATTCCCGAAAAACAAAAACTAAATGAGTTGCACCAATCCCGACGGCTCTTTTTTTTCCTTGTACTTGAAACCAAGACAAACGATCCATTTAAAACACCAGAATCCACTGGTCAAAAAAAATGAAAAGACTTTTGTTAGACTCTCTCAGGCAGCCAAATCTGCACAGCAGAAACAGAGAAATCCATATGAGCACAGGGAAAGGGGGAATCCTAGAATCAGAGAAACAAGGCCCACAGAACAATGAGTTCTCAAAAGAAATTGAGAAATTGTTTAGAAAAAATGCAACCTTACCAAATGTATTAATCCAGGAGTTAAATGATCACAGGGGACCAACACTCCAGCTTTGGGGATAAAACCCTCAGCAAAAAGAAAATGCAGGAAACCAACACTTGCAACAATTATTTACCCGCGATTTTATAAATAAACATCGATTCTGCAGGACAATAAAAAAATAAAAATTGAGGAGAACTGCCACCAACAAAAAAAAAATTTAATCCCTTTTTTACTAAAGCAAGGATAACGCTTTTACACTTTTAAAGAATCTCAAGTCCTTTACGACACAAAAACTTAAACTTTTGGGTGCACACGGTTGCAAGGTTGGAGCAAAATGGATCTCAAATCAGTCTGCTACCACCTTTTGTAGCCTTGACCTAAACAATGGGGCAAATTGCTGAATTACTACCACAAATTAAAATTCTCAAAACCAAAAATGTCTTCTTTTACATACATGCCACAAATACAATAATAATCCATTTGTGAGTGTATGGGAACTCCAATGCGAAAGAAAAGCTACAAAGAACATAGAAAAGAAGTTAACATTCACCACTATGGCTGAGGGGAAATTATAGCAACTTTTCAATATGGAGACAAAGTGCTCTAAACCTATGATTTGGTCGGACTTATATGTGTGGATGTTAACAACCACAACCATTTTCCACCTTATCCAATAGTTGTCAAAAAAAAAAGAAAACCAAAAGAAAAAAAAATTAAACAACTCATTTGAACTTTGATGTGATCAAATGATCAAAAAAAAAGAAAACAAATGAAATGAAACAAACAAAAAAAAAATAAATAAATAAAAAATATAAATGTATAAAGAAACACTGCTGCCGGTATTCGAACTCACGCTCACCGGTTCGTAGGCTGTAACGCTTCCCCTAGGCTACCGCCTATGATGCGTCTCTGTTAGCTACGTGATTATAACACATGATCACACTAAGCTTTGAATCATCAACAGCGGTCAATGTAAGTGAATCCAACTGTAACAGTGCTACAAGGAAGAAGAAGAAGAAAAACAGCATAGGCAAAGCTCCAAATATGTTCCAATAAGGGAAAAACACGAGACAAGCAATCACAACAACAAAAATACTCTAGCATCCACATTGTATGTTAACTCGCGTTGGGGTTGGAAAAAAAACAGGAATGTCCATATCTATTATCAGGCGGGCCAATTCCAAGAAATATATTCATATTGGGTACATCGACATGCGCCACTACAAATACCCCCCGCCAAAATCAGGCTTAATGGACAAATTGGAGATTAAGTCTGATACCGCATGGAGATGTAATCTATTGCCTCATATCTTTTGCATGATATGTACCAACCAACTTGCCTTGAAGATCTTCAAGTTCATAATAACAAGTACCAATTCTACGACGAACCCTGCATTTAATAAACGTAGGCGCAAGTTTAGCATTGTATCCTTTTTCAAAACTGCTTTGGCTAAAATTTCGCCTGTACACCTCTTGACCAACATTATGTGACACTTCACGCGAACGTAGGTTGTATTGTCTTTCATTACGATCATGTTGCACTCTCATCACATTAGCAGCTTTAGATCTAACAACATCAAAGGTGTCCGATCTATTAAATTGTATCGCCCTATCCTCTAAAGCATTCAGTTTTCTTAGCAGTTGGTAAATAGAACCATTAGTCACCATATTTTGACCAAAAACCATAAAATAAGGGGAAGTCCCAATGGCAGTATGTACTGTCGAACGCAAAGCACACGCAATGTGGCTTAGTTTTTCATCCCAATTTTTTTGATCGGGTTTTACATATGCTTTAATAGCAGAAATGACGGATCGGTTCACCCGTTCAGAGGCATTAGCCTGTGGCGAATGAACTGCGGTATAAATATGAGAAATCTTATAAAAATTCAAAAGATCATTAAATTTCTTTGCTTTGAACTGCGTTCCATTATCCGAGATAACGCTCTCTGGTACACCAAATGTGTGAAACAAATCTTCTTCCATATACTTAATAACAGCATCAGCTGTAAACTTTTTAACCGGGCGGAGAAAACAAAACTTTGAAAAATGATCAAGGACAATAAAAATTCCAATATTCCCTGAACTGGATCGAGGGTAAGGTCCTATGAAATCAACATATAAGCGCTGAAAGAATCTATGGGATGAACCAGTGTCACCCATGGGTGGCCTCATAACAACATTAGGGTGCTTTGTACTCTTACAAACTTCACACGAGTTAACATAATTCTTAACATCCCAAACTAAGTTAGGCCAGAAATAGTATCTGCGAATTCTTTCCAATGTTTTATTAATCCCACAATGCGAAGACAAGGGGTCATCATGATGTTTCTGCAATACCTCTGGAACCATACTTTTAGGAATCCATAGCTTCCAAATCATGTCATCAGCAAGCTGTTCTCCAACGGCGTGTTCCGTTCGTCTGTATAAATAACCATCGATAATCTTCAAGTCGGGAGTGGAATCGATATTATCTTCAACCCTTCTCAATAAGTCCTTGTAGTCGTCAGAGGAAAAATGTTCAGATTTTAAATCAACAAAAACCCCGCGTTCATTTCTTATCTCGGACAGACCGCATATTTCGGACAAGTCATCGGTATTCGTACGCGAAAGCGCATCAGGAACTATATTCTGCGACCCTTTTCTATGCTCAATTTTAAACCGGTATCCTTGAAGCTTCAAGGCCCATCTAGCTAGCCGCGTGCTTAAGTCAGTTTGGGACATGAGCCATTTAAGAGAGGCGTGATCAGTAATCACCGTGAACTCATGTCCCTCGACATAAGCTCGAAACTTTTTAATGCAAAGCATTGCTGCCAAGCATTCTTGTTCAGTGACACTATAGTTACGTTGGGCTTGGTTAAGTTTCTTAGACATAAACGCCACAGGAAACTCATCGCCCTCCGCATTCTTTTGCACCAAGACTCCTCCTATTCCTGTTTTGCTGGCATCACAGTGTATAAAAAACGGCTGTGAAAAATCAGGACTGTGCAAAACAGGGGCTGAGCTAAGAATGGATTTCAAATCTTCAAAGGATTTTTGGGCCTCCTCGGTCCATACGAATTTTCGATTAGTCTTTAACAAATCAGTTAAGGGACTAGAAATAGCAGCGTAATTCCTGATGAACTTTCTGTACCACCCTGACATACCTAGAAATCGTCGGACTTGTTTAACCGATCTCGGTGCCGGGAATTCAGTAATGGCCGAAATTTTTCCTGGATCGGTACGAATGGTCCCGTCCCCAACTACATGGCCTAAATATCGGACTTCTGTCATACAAAATTTGCTTTTTCCTACGTTTATTGTAAGTCCAGCATTACGAAGACACTTAGCCACTTCCTTGAGTACCTCTAGATGCCGATCAAATGTGGGAGATACCACTAGAAGATCGTCCAGGTAGACCAAAACCTCAGCTCTGAGAGATGCCGGTATCACCCTATCCATAAGCCTGCACATGGTTTGCGGGGCATTACATAAGCCAAATGGCATAACTTTAAAATGATAAAGGGGTCTCCCAGGAACCGTGAATGCAGTCTTACCTTTCGACGATTCATCTAGCGGTATCTGCCAGAATGCATCCTTCAAATCAAGGCTGGATATAAATTCAGCTTTAGGCAAACGACTCAAGATACCATCGATATGTGGAAGTGGATAAGCATCCCCCTCTGTAACAGCATTAAGTTTTCTACTGTCCAAGCATAAGCGATTCTTGCCTGGTTTTCTATGCAAAACAATCGGTGAAGACCAAGGACTAGTGGACTCCTCTATTACACCCATAGCCAACATGCGATCAAGCTCTTCGTAGATTAGCTTCTCAATCGCCGGAGAGACAGGGAAATGCCTTTGTCTTATCGGGGTTGCACCACCCGTATCAATAGTATGGCAAATAACATTCGTTTTCCCTAGGCCCTCTTTCGCGAACGAAGGAAATAAATCAATAGCACATTGCAGCTGAAACTTCTGATCCACCGAGAGATATTTCTGGTCTAAATTTTGGGCATCGCCTACTGAGAACGATAAACTGGAAATTCCATTTAAAAGAGACTGAGGAAGAAGGTTATATTTCCTCCAAAAATCAATGCCAAGTATCAAATCCTGTGACAAATTAGGAACCACATAAATAGTAATGGGCTCACTTTTATTTCTAAAAACCACTTCAGTCGTAAAAACACCCGCAATCCTTTGAGGTTTACCATCTGCCGTATTGACAGTGGTGTTTAATTTCTTATAAGGAATCTGAGATCCTAGAAAATCTATAGCGGCTTGAGCACCAAGACACGTCACGGAGGCACCAGTGTCTAAAAGACCTATCACATTTCTATCTAACAAACGCACCTCAGCATAAGGACGAACATCGCCTGGCCTCTCAAGTACTGAAACACTAAAGTTCCTTTTTAAATTCTTGACAATTTTCCAAAATTTTCTCATCCTTTTGCTTGACCTGGCAACCCTAGGCTCTTCATTGAATATCCTGTCTCTGACCTTGAGATAATTTTTTAACCTCACATGAAAAGGTATTATTGGACGAGGTCCTGTAGTAGTAGGGCAAGTACTTTGAATCACAGTATTATCCTGGGTATCATAATTTTTATTTGAATATTCAGTATTATGGGTTTCCTCAGGTTGAGTATCCGAAGGAAAATTTGAACGAAAGAATATTTTTACATGGTCTGTGAGGATTGTTGACAAGTTTTCGGTCTGGGTGCACTTCTCAGTGCAGAGCTCTGGAAGTTTTTTGGATTGTCATTACATTTCCTACAATTGGGTTTATATACTTGTGGAGTACCACAACCATAACAAAAAACACTGCGATCAGCTAAACATTCTTGGTATCTATGACCTGTATGCCTACAATTCCAACACACAGATGAGACCTCCGAAACTTCTTCAAACTCAAGTAATTCAGGCTCGTTAACTTCATTGAATTCAACTTCTGCTGCACGCTTTGAAAAATGATTATGCCTGCTACCGGAGAATCCATGCTTACGACTCATATCCTGTAGGAAGAACTCCCTACGCCGACAAATTTCACGCAATTGACCAACCGAGCTAATCGACATATTTAATATTTCATGCTGGATATCTGGTTGTAGATTGCGACGTAAGATTTCAACCAGCGTTTTATCATCAAGGGGCTTATCAAGTCTATCGACCAAGTCTATGACTGAATCATAAAAAGTGTCGAACGGTTCGTTTGGCTTTTGCTTCCTGTCGCGTATTAATTCTCTTATGTCAATATCAGTTCTGGAGTCCCTATAATGCTGACGCAATGCTCTACAAAGATCGAACCACTGAACAACACGTACAGTACGGTGGAACCTCCAAAACCAGTCACTGGCGTTGCCTTCAAAAAGTGCACTTGCGCTACGACAAAGGATGTCAAAATCACCATTTAATGTCTGTCTAGTTAGGGCTTCAACACGATAAATAAAATTATCAACAGGTAAGCTGTTCGAACTACCATTGAACTTAATCTTCCAATTGGCAATTATTTGGCTAACCTTATCAGGACGAAAGGCTAAATCATGGCTTAAATTTGGGGCACTAAATCGAGATCGGCTTGCAGAATTACCATCATGGTTACTTCTACCAGAATCATTATTCACCTGTTCATTATTTGAATATGGCAACCCCAGCAACTGCTCTAATGTCCTCTGCTCAACCTCACCTACATTCAGCATAGAGGGACGGTTTCTATTGACTACCGGCGAAGATGCGTTAGCAATCTGTGGAGCCTGATTAATATTTAAACGAGCAAGACTAACCTCAACACTCTTCTCGACCCACGAAGTTACCTGATTGGAAAGAGACTGAACAATCTCTGTTTGTTGCCTATTCATCATTGCAGTCACTAAGTCCTTTATGCTGTCCAAAGTCAAGCTGGGTTGAGGTAGTGACATACCTGCACTAGCATCTAAATTTGTAGTTATATCCTGGTTAGAGGATCCTTCAGCCCTATTGGCATCATAGCTCTTGGCTTTTGCAGACGACCTAGTTGCAACCGATGAAGTTGTTTTCTGCGAAGTTGCAAGACCGGACTTTTTGCTGTCCTTGACTATGTTCGACCCACACACTGGACAATCAGACTGAGTTTTAATGTAATTCGTAATGCATATTTTATGAAAGGAATGTCTACAGGAGGTTTCTGTTAAAAGTAATGGATTCTGAATAACAGAACTACAAATCTGGCATAAAAGCAAGTTACCCTCAACAGCTGTTCCAGCAGCTGAAATATGTTCAGAACTTCTTTCAAGGGGCATTTTCAAATAACATTAAAAAAATCAAAATCTAAGGTAAATCAAGACAAAATAATAACTAAAAAAAATCAAAAAGTAAATAAAGACAACAATTCAATCAAGAAAACCAAGTTTGATTTGTTCGGGCATAGGAGGTAAGGTAGGATAGTAATAAAAAAAAATTATCAAACTATGCGAAAATAGATGGAAATAATTAAGGAGAAGAATAACAAATTGATAGGGGAGACAGAAAGAAAAATGGTTATTTACGATGGGTAAAAACATCCTCAATAATATTCATACATTCCAAATCGCAAATAGAGAAAACAAATAATAAAAGTTTCCAATCAGATATACGCTGAAGCCAGAATTAGAGCCTAGTCCAAAACCTGTATTCATTCAACCTGAACACCAACTGAAACTTTGACACGAGAGAAAAAAGGGCAGGACAACCTAACCCCTGGTTATATGCTTCAGCACCGCTGCATATCAAACATATAAATTCCAACGAAGTTTAGTTATCCCGACAAAAGAAAATAAATGGGGAAAAAAATAAAGGCAGTATAAAGAAAAGAGAGGAAAAATACTAGGAGCTGAGTGAAAAATCCTACGATATCTGCAATATCAAGCCGTTCAATATAAAAAAAATTTTTAATTCACTCGGGCCCCACGTTGGGCGCCAAAAACTGTAGTGTGCAAGGGTCTAGTCTGAGCAAAACTCCACATAAATGTCTATAGATGAAACAAAACGGCATGGCACGCATATTTCACCGGCCTTATTGCTCGTCGGATGGGGGGGGATCTTGCCAATGTTCATCGTTTAATTTTACCAACTACCAGCTTTAATGTTAATGCGTGCACGAATGATAGCAAAACCAAAACAAAAGAAAGTCAGATAGAATAGACAAATACACAAAGTATAAGGGGGTCACAACACCAGAGGATCTATTTCCGACATCATTCGATCGGCTGTGCTAAGGTGTAAGCTGCACAGCATGCCCTCCCTTCCTGTTTACCAAAAGCATCCAAAGAAATCGCTTCTTGGTTGGTAAACCCATAATATTTACCCTACCTTCCTTTACCGACCCTACAAATCAAACTCAAAGGTTTGGGCTTACTCCATATTTAACAAATTCATTAAATTTATTAAGAAAAAGTTCATTATCAAATCCGGTCGCTCACTATAGAGATGAATCACATCCTACTTTAAAAACAGACAAAAAAAAAATATAATAAAAGAAATATTAAAGTCAAGGCTAACAACCAATTTTTTTTGTATATCTAAATTGATCCTTTAATTTACTAAAATTATTTTCATAACTCTTAAAAAAAACTAATCATTTAAATTAAATCTCAAAACTTAACAAGAAGGGTAAAAAAAAAACACGGCATGAAAAAAAATATTTATATAATATATCAAATAAGAATCAATAGGCGAGTTTATTTGAATTCAAAGCACGGCAAAAAAAAAAACTAAATCGGCTGTGAAACAAACTTCATTTAAAAGGCTCATTATGAAAAAAAGGATATGTAGCTGTGTGAGTGTATTTCCATTTGTACTTCTGTTAAAGTAAAACAGCTGTGAGTGCATTGACCCCTTTTTTCCCTTACTTCATTTTTTTCCTCTAATCACACATACATCAACACAACCCACTCGGTTGTATAAAACGAAAAACTAATTTTAAATCGCGAAGTTTTGACTAATATGCAGCCAAATTTCAATAAAAATGGTATCAAATGTAAAAACAATATTTTATAGGCATACTGGGCTAGATATGTCAATGATCAAAAGGCACAAAACGTACATTCATATAAAAAATATGGCAAAAAAAAAATGTATCAAAGCTATTTCAATCGAAGCAGTGCTTTTCAGACCCAAGAACATTTTCTGAGAGTCTTGTTAACAGCGAATCAACATAGTTAACAGAGGTTCCAATAGCATGTTAACACTTTAGCATTGACATATCCACCAGCACAGAATCAGATATATATGTATATGCAGGATATTTAACTGAACAAACACAAACAGATCATCTGAAAGTTGCCAACTTGCAAAAATTCCAATTTAAAAATTATGGGGGAAGATTTAAAACATTTTTAAATTAATTTAAAAGAAAAAAATTATTTAATTTGACAAAAATTACCTGAGAGAGGTAACGGCATCTCTCTCACTCTCCGAAAAAAATAAATCTGTTTGGCTTTGCTCAGTGGTAGTATAACAGTTTGCACTTACTTGGTTTTTGTTGGAGCTCCCACGTTGAAAGGCCTTTCGAGGGGTGAGGGGTTATTAAAACAAACCAGCAAACTCCAGCCAATTGCAAGTTTTTAACAAAATACGCGGCATACACAAAAAATCACTTTTTTCAATATAGTCTTTAACATTTGATACGATTCACTCTATCGGTTTTTTTTATATTCGCCTTTTTCTAAAACATTGGATTGCCAAACTACTTTTACCAAAAAAAAAAAACTCTCAACTAGGCATTAACTTTTTGTTTCACTTCCGATTCGGTTCTCCATCTCTGCCTTACAAATGAGCAAAAATTAAACTATATAACACTTGAGGCAAATTACATGGGCAAAAATACGGAAAAATAATTATTTTTTTAAGGTCTTTTTTTTTTAGCAAGTTACAAAACCTAAGAATTAGCACGCAAGAGTTTTTTTTTTCCTTTTCGAGAGTGATTTTTCAACCAAAACGCGTTTGTTTCGATTCCCGAAAAACAAAAACTAAATGAGTTGCACCAATCCCGACGGCTCTTTTTTTTCCTTGTACTTGAAACCAAGACAAACGATCCATTTAAAACACCAGAATCCACTGGTCAAAAAAAATGAAAAGACTTTTGTTAGACTCTCTCAGGCAGCCAAATCTGCACAGCAGAAACAGAGAAATCCATATGAGCACAGGGAAAGGGGGAATCCTAGAATCAGAGAAACAAGGCCCACAGAACAATGAGTTCTCAAAAGAAATTGAGAAATTGTTTAGAAAAAATGCAACCTTACCAAATGTATTAATCCAGGAGTTAAATGATCACAGGGGACCAACACTCCAGCTTTGGGGATAAAACCCTCAGCAAAAAGAAAATGCAGGAAACCAACACTTGCAACAATTATTTACCCGCGATTTTATAAATAAACATCGATTCTGCAGGACAATAAAAAAATAAAAATTGAGGAGAACTGCCACCAACAAAAAAAAAATTTAATCCCTTTTTTACTAAAGCAAGGATAACGCTTTTACACTTTTAAAGAATCTCAAGTCCTTTACGACACAAAAACTTAAACTTTTGGGTGCACACGGTTGCAAGGTTGGAGCAAAATGGATCTCAAATCAGTCTGCTACCACCTTTTGTAGCCTTGACCTAAACAATGGGGCAAATTGCTGAATTACTACCACAAATTAAAATTCTCAAAACCAAAAATGTCTTCTTTTACATACATGCCACAAATACAATAATAATCCATTTGTGAGTGTATGGGAACTCCAATGCGAAAGAAAAGCTACAAAGAACATAGAAAAGAAGTTAACATTCACCACTATGGCTGAGGGGAAATTATAGCAACTTTTCAATATGGAGACAAAGTGCTCTAAACCTATGATTTGGTCGGACTTATATGTGTGGATGTTAACAACCACAACCATTTTCCACCTTATCCAATAGTTGTCAAAAAAAAAAGAAAACCAAAAGAAAAAAAAATTAAACAACTCATTTGAACTTTGATGTGATCAAATGATCAAAAAAAAAGAAAACAAATGAAATGAAACAAACAAAAAAAAAATAAATAAATAAAAAATATAAATGTATAAAGAAACACTGCTGCCGGTATTCGAACTCACGCTCACCGGTTCGTAGGCTGTAACGCTTCCCCTAGGCTACCGCCTATGATGCGTCTCTGTTAGCTACGTGATTATAACACATGATCACACTAAGCTTTGAATCATCAACAGCGGTCAATGTAAGTGAATCCAACTGTAACAGTGCTACAAGGAAGAAGAAGAAGAAAAACAGCATAGGCAAAGCTCCAAATATGTTCCAATAAGGGAAAAACACGAGACAAGCAATCACAACAACAAAAATACTCTAGCATCCACATTGTATGTTAACTCGCGTTGGGGTTGGAAAAAAAACAGGAATGTCCATATCTATTATCAGGCGGGCCAATTCCAAGAAATATATTCATATTGGGTACATCGACATGCGCCACTACAGTCCCATATATCCGAGATTGGCTAATGTGCCCATTTTGGGCGTTTTCGTGGGGGTGCGGTGACCCCCTATACTTTGACATGAATTTGTGTGCCAGATTCGTTATCTACTCCCGCATACTTTTCATTTGATATACATATTGTCGTTATCGGTATACTTTGCGTATACTATACGGTGGAGTGTTCGTCCCCTTCTCAATAAATTTTAAGGCTTATTCCTACTTCCTCACCATATTCGTAATCTATTGCCGAATACCTTTCAATTGAGTCCATTATTGTCATGATCGTCAAATAAACCTATTTTAAGGGGTTTTGGGGCTGGGGCGGCCCCCCAAGTACTTGGACCCAACTTTTATTATGAAATTCGTACTCTACTCTTGAATACCTTTCATTTGAATCCCATATTCGGTTCACTTTTATTTTTGGGTAATATTTTTGAGGTAAAGGGGAGTGTCCGCCCCCCCCTCCCGAGGTCAAAAAAATATATAGTCTATGTTTATCTCCAGACCAACCTACACAATCTGTGAAAAATTTCAAGGAAATCGGTTCAGCTGTTTTTGTGTCTATACGGAACAAACAAACGAACATACAAACAGTACTAATTTCCTAATAAAAGTTTGGTCCAAGTACCTGGGGGGCCGCCCCAGCCCAAAACCCCTTAAAATAGATTTATTTGACGACCATGACAATATGGGACTCAAATGAAAGGTATTCGGGAGTAGATTGCGAATATGGTCAGGAAGAAGAAATATGTTTTATATTTTTTTGATATCGGAAGGGGGCGGACCCTTCCCTCCCCGTTAACCCAAAAATATCAGATCACAAGTGGACCGATAAAAACAATATGGATATCATATGAAAGGTATTGAAGAGCATAATACGAATATGGTAATAAAATTTGGATCGAAGTACCCAGGAAGTCGCCCTAACCCCAAAATGTCTAAAAACAGACAAATTGGTCGTCCATATCAATATGGGGCTTAAATGAAAGGTATTCGGGAGTAGATTACGAATCTGGCATACAAAATCAGATCGAAGTGTAGGGGGTCACCCCACCCTCCAAAAACCAAATGGGCATATGACTACATGGGACTCGGTTTGTTTGTTTCGTAGAATCAAAAAAGGAAACATAGGCTATATAATTTTTATAGCCTACACCACTTCTGTGGTACAGGGTATTATAGCTTAGTGAATTAGTTTGTAACACCCAAAAGGAAGGGAGATTGACCACTTTCTGATTCGATTTAGCTATGTCCGTGTGTCTGTCTGTCCGTCCGTCTGCCCATGTTAATTTGTGTACAAAGTAAAGATCGCAGTTTTCATCCGTTCGTCTTCAAATTTGGTACAGACATGTTTTTCGGCCTAGAGACAAAAAAAAAATTGGGAAAAATCGGTTCAATTCTGGATATAGTTCCCATATATATTTTCGTCCGATTTTCATTAATAATGCAATAAAATGGTCATTTGTTAACCGATTCTCTCCAAATTTGGCAGCAAGGATTTTTTTACGACTCTCGATATGACTGGTGAATTTCATAGAAATCGGTTCAGATTTAGATATAGCTCTCGTCCGGTTTTGAGAAATATTGCAAAAAAGTGATCATATGTTATCCGATTACACGCATATGGGTATAGCTCTGATGCTCTAGGAGATTGTTTTCACTTCCTCTGCCAATGTCCAACTTTATGTCGTAGTTGAAATAGGATATTTGGATCTTTCTTCTTTCAGGCACTAGAGGAGCTAAGAGGGGTAAGTCCCGTCAGACCTAAGGACAGTTTGATGACGTCCAAATGCAGAAGATGGAGTTCAATGTAGACTTTGCGCCCGACGGGGAAAGAAGATCAAGGAATCACAATGGGCACCATAGGGTCCCAGCGGATATCAAGACAATGTTTTGGTATCATCTTCCCCAACCTAACCTAATCTAAGTCGCCGCAGACCATTATTTCAAGGTGTTACAAACGAAATGACCAGCTTAGCATACCCCCAATTTTAGGGTGGTGATGTATGGAAAATTCAAGGGAAAAATATTATAATTTTATTTTTCCTCCTTCATATCTGAAACCATTATTGTTACTCTTTTCGAAATACATTTTAAATGCCATTTGTTTATAAGACAAACAAAAAATTTAAATAGAATAGAGTTTATAAAATAATTCGTTATGGGGAACACACACATTATGTGTGGGGAATTTTTGTGAAAATCCTCAAAAATGAGATTTGTTGTTAAATTAAACTAAAATCCCAACTAAACCAACGTAAAAACTAAACAGAAACAAGTAAAAGCTTGCTAAGTTCGACCGGGCCGAATCTTGTATACCCTCCACCAAGGATCGCATTTCTCGAGTTATTTGCCCGTCATCTCTTTTTAGTCATTGTGAAAAATTTCAGCCCAATCGGAAAAGCATTGTGATTATAGGGGTTCAAGAAGTAGTATCGGAAGATCGGTTTACGAGGGTTGCCTTTTATATTTCGGAAGTGGAGAGCAAAAATAAATATTAATCATCGAAAATCGCTTTACTATACCCACCATCGAAGGATGAGGGTATAATCATTTTGTCATTTCGTTTGCAACATCCATTTCCGACCCTATAAAGTCCATATATTCTTGATCAGCGTAAAAATCTAAGACGATCAGACATGTCCGTCCGTCTGTCTGTTGAAATCACCCTACAGTCTTTGAAAATAGAGATATTGATCTGAAATTTTGCACAGATTCTTTTTTCTCCATAAGCAGGTTAAACTCGACGATGATCTATATCGGACTATATCTTGATATAGCCCCCATATAGACCGATCCGCTTGTTTAGAGTCTTAGGCCCATCCGATTTTGCTGAAATTTGGGACAGTGAGTTGTGTAAGGCCCTTTAACATACTTAAGCGATTTGGCTCAGATCGGTCCAGATTTGGTTATAGCTACCATATAGACCGATCCTCCGATTTAGGGTCTTAGGCCCATAAAAGCAACATTTATTATCAGATTTTGCTGAAATTTGGCACAGTGAATTGTGTTAGGCCCTCTGATATCCTTTTGCAATTTGGCCCAGATCGGTTCAGATTAGGATATAGCTGCCATATAGACCGATCCGCCGATTTAGGGTCTTAGGCCCATAAAAGCCACATTTATTATCCGATTTTGCTGAAACTTGGGACAGTGAGTTGCGAAAGGCCCTTTAACATAATTTCTCATTTCGGCCCAGATCGGTCCAAATTTGGATGTAGCTGCCATACAGACCGATCCGCCGATTTAGGGTCTTAAACCCATAAAAGCCACATTTATTATCCGATTTTGCTGAAATTTGGGACAGTGAGTTATGTAAGGACCTTCGAGATCCATCGTCAATTTGGCCCAGATCGGTCTAGGTTTGGATATAGCTGCCATACAGACCGATCCGCCGATTTAGGGTCTTAGACCCACAAAAGCCGCATTTATTATCCGATTTTGCTGAAATTTGGGACAGTGAGTTGTGATAGGCCCTTTGATATCCTTCTGCAATTTGGCCCAGATCGGTCCAAATTTGGATATAGCTGCCATATAGACCGATCCGCCGATTTAGGGTCTTAGACACACCAAAGCCGCATTTATTATCCGATTTTGCTGAAATTTGGGACAGTGAGTTGCGTAAGGCCCTTTGACATCCTTCTGCAATTTGGCCCAGATCGGTCCAGATTTGGATATAGCTGCCATATAGACCGACCCGCCGATTTAGGGTCTTAGACCCACAAAAGCCGCATTTATTATCCGATTTTGCTGAAAGTTGGGCCAGTGAGTTGTGTCGGGCCCTTTGACATCTTTTTGCAATTTGGCCTAGATCGGTCCAGATTTGGATATAGCTGCCATACAGACCGATCCTCCGATTTAGGGTCTTAGGCCCATAAAAGCAACATTTATTATCCGATTTTGTTGAAATTTGGCACAGTGTGTTGTGCTAGGTCCTTCAACATCCTTCTTCAATTTGGCTCAGATCGGTTCAGATTTGGATATAGCTGCCATTTAGACCGATCTCTCGATTAAAGATTTTGAGCCCATAAAAGTCGCATTTATTATCCGATGTCGCCGAAATTTGGGACAGTGACACGCTTCGTCAATTTGACTCAGATCGGTCCTGATTTGGAGATAGCTGCCATATAGACCGATTTGGGGCCATAAAAGCGCAGTTATTGTCCGATTTCACAGAAATTTTGAGACAATGAGTTGTATTAGGCTTTTCGAAATTATTCAGCAACTTGGCTCGATTTTACTGAAATTTGACACTGGGATTTTGACGAAAGGTGGTTTTTATATATACGCGAGATGGTGGCACAGCATCAATGGTTTTTGGAACAATAACTGATTTTAAACGACCTTCACGTAATTTGTCTTGGAGTGAACTACGACCTCACTTGAACTCACCATACCAACGATAAACACTGGTTCTTGATGGAGCTTGGCTATGAAGCTCCATCAAGAACCAAAATTTAATTAAATTCATCGATACACTGTTTGTTGAGTTAATCTACGTCGAAAGTTGTAAAAAATAACCCGCACGAAAATGTTCACGATTTAATTCCACTTTTTGGGAGAGTTGAGTTACTGTAAACAACACAAATAGCGCTCGTATGTCAAAACGTTCGTAGTATGCATAACCTCAAAAATGTCAAGCTTTACAATTGAGTTGTCAGTTGACAGATTGCAACACAAGGGTTGTACAATGTCGAAATATAAAATCTAACCCTCGTTTATGGGTGTGTATCGGGCTATAGATCGATTCAGACCATATTTGGCATATATGTTGGAGGTCATGGGAGAAGCCGATGTACAAAATTTCTACCAAATCGGATAAGAACTGCGCACTCTAGAGGGGGTAAGAAGTCAAGATCCTTGATCGGTTTATACTTCATCTGTTGTGGCTCAAGAAGTCAAGATACAAGATCGGTGTCTGTATCATTTTAACCATACTTAGCACAGTTGTTGGAAATCATAACAAAACACTTCATGCTAAATATCAGTCAAATCGGAGGAGAATTGCGCCCTCTTGTGTCAAGATCCGAAATCGGTTGATATGTCTGCTATATCATAACATGGACCGATATGGCCCATTTACAATTCCAACCGACCTACACTGCTAAGAAGTATTTGTGCAATATTTCAAGCGCCTAGCTTTACTCCTTCGAAAGTAAGCGTGCTTTCGACAGACGGACGGACATGGCTAGATCGACTTAAAATGTCTTAGAAGAATATTTCGAGGTGTTACAAACGGAAAGACGAAATAAGTATACCCCCATCCTATGGTGGAGGGTATAAATAGAAGAGCACCCCAGAATAGCATATCCGGAAGGGCTTGCAGCATGCACAATCTGTAGTAATTCCCATAGTGTTTCAACGACACATGCAAAAAAACAAAAGTTTTCTAATTTGTTTTCTCAAAACCAAAAAAAAAAGTAAATCAAATAATCCAGATGAGATTTCTTACCATTCCATAAAAATGCAAGGGTGAATGAATGTGGATGCCACATATACATTGGTGCTTAGCAGCATATGCAAAAGCATGGACGATTCATGCATGCAATAAACTCTTCAACAATGTTTCCAAATCACTTCGGAGCCACACACACACACACACAAAAGTTGCCATTGCACACATTTCCGTTTATGTGCCCCAAAGATATTTACCATGAATTATTTACATAAAAAAAAAATACACATTCATGTCGAAGGACAACTTCAGCGTGTGCATGGTGAAAATGAAAATGTAATGACATAAACATTTTCAAAAAGGTTATTTAACAAAAGATGTTCATTTTGCTGGCCATAAGCAAACTTCAGGTGCAATGATTTTTTTTAATTCATTTTAAATTCAACAAGTGAAGAGGCGTTAAGTTCGGCCAGGCCGAACTTTGGGTATATATGTAAACGGGTATACACTGTCCCGAATTTCAGCAAAATCGGACAATAATCCTCCGATTTAGGGTCTTTGGCCCATAAAAGCAACAATTATAATCCGATTTTGCTGAAATTTGGGACAGTGAGTTGTGTAAGGCTCTCCGACATCGTTCGTTTATTAGGCTCAAAACCGGTCTAGATTTGGATATAGCTGCCATATAGACCGATCCGGGTCTTAGGCCCATAAAAGCCTCATTTATTATCCGATTTTGCTGAAATTTGGGACATTGAGTTTTCTTAGGCTTTTCGACATCTTTCTTTGATTTGGTCCAGATAGGATCAGATTTGGATATAGCTGCCATATAGACCGATCTCTCGATTTAAGGATTTGGGCCCACAAAAGGTGCATTTACTGTCCGATTTGGCCTAAATTTGGGACAGTGCTTTGTGTTTGGCTCTTCGACATTTTTCTGCAACTTGGCCTAAATTTGTCCAGATTTGGATATATCTGCCACCTAGACCACCGTAGTGCAGAGGTTAGCATGTCCGCCTATAACGCTGAACGCCTGCGTTCGAATCCTGGCAGAAACATCAGAAAATTTTTCAGCGATGGTTATCCCCTTGTAATGCAGGCGACATTTGTGCGGTACTTTGCCATGTAAAAACTTTTTCCCAAAGAGCTATCGCTCTGCGGCACGCCGTTCGGACTCAGCAATAAAATGGAGGTCCGTTATCATTAAGCTTTAAATTGAATCAGACAGCACTCATTGATTTGTGGGGAGCTTGCTAGCTCCTTAATGGAATGTTCATGGGCAAATTTGCAATTTGCCATATAGACCGATATCTCGATTTAAAGTCTTGGCCCCATAAAAGGAGCATTTATAATCCGATTTCACTGAAATTTGACACAGTGTCTAATGATAGACTTTTCGACATCCGTGTCGTATATGGTTCAGATCGGTTTATTTTTAGATATAGCTACTGTACTTATTAGTATTTGGTCAAAATCGGAACATGTTTCCATATGGCCGCTATGGGGCAAAAGGTATGCATTTTTCACCGGATTTGGATGGAAGGTGGTTTACATAGATACCCGAGGTGGTGGGTATCCAACGCCGTTTTACTTGTTAATGATCAATACCGATTTTTAAGGCTTTAATCAAAAATACTTTAAAAACTTGTCATTATTTCTATTGTCCTTAGTCTGAATAAGTTTTTTGTTTTTGTCGGCAAAACTACCATGGCGTATTGTTGCAGGAAATTTCACGAAACTTCAATTTTTCTGCCAATTCAATCTGTCACATTCATGCTAGGACGAGACAGTCATTCAACTTGTTGCCATTACATTTAAATGGGCCATAGATTTTTTGTTTGCCCTCTGCTACCATTACTTTGTGCCTGAATTGCTGAATTGCTTCGTTTGCCATGCCCAATGTTGACTCAATTCCGTCCTTTTTAATCAATTTTATGGTGTCAGTGTTATTCAATACCTGTCAAAACTTTAACATCGCTCCGTGCATCGACCAAGAACGAAAGGAAGGAAGCAACAAAAGAAACGAGTCAGCCGAGTCTGAAGGAAACGTCAATGGCCACTAGAGGCACAGCAGCACAGACAAATGTACGTTTTAATATGCAAAGGTCACATGTGGAGTCCGTGTATCAGGAACACGAGCCATGCTGTTTCATAGACAGAATGTTGAGGTGGGACACAAAAAAACCGTAGAGAAGATTCAATTGAACTTTGCTAATAACGACTGGCTGTATGAAAAGATTGCTTCACACACACACCCACACACATACTCTCTCTCTCTCTCTCACATTTACGTCTAGCTTCAAAGACGATATGTCTCCATGGGCCACTATGTCCAGTCAAAAGCGTTTAGAAGGCATTTGACAGCCACATGTCTGGCGTTCTGAAGTGTTTATACGTCAATCAGAACTGAACTGAACTGGACGAGACACATGTTCCGGCATTCCGACACTCTGTTACTGACCCTCATGTCTTTCACCCACATACGATGTGGTATGTGGCATGCAGAGTTGCCTTGTTTATGGACATTTCCCAGAAATTTTCCCACAGTGTTGAAAAAGTTCAATAGTTTTGAGAGATTACGGATTGCAAATGCAAATTTTGCCCATGAACATTCCATAGAGGAACACTGGCAAACCTCTCACATATCAATGAGTGCTGTCCTATTCAAGTTTAAGCTCAATACCAGGGGACCTTTAATGACTCCTAGGTTTTGGTTAGACAGTCTTGAATACTAAACGCCATTGCCAGCGCCATCTGAATGTGAATTAAAGTTCGGGCGGGCCGAATCTTATATACCCTCCACTATGGATCAAGTTTGTCGCGTTCTTTTCCCGGTATCTCTGTTGTACTGTTTCAGGCTATAGACCGACTCAGACCATATATGACACGTATATTGAAGGAATGAAAGAAACCGTTGTACAACATTTCAGCCAAATTGGATAATAACTGCGCCCTCTAGAGGCTCAAGAAGACAAGATCCCAGATCGGTTTATGTGACAGCTATATCAGGTTATGGACCGATTTGAACCATACGTAGTACAGTTGTTGGAAGTCATAATAAAACATGTCATGCCAAAATTCAGCCAAATCAGATAGGAATTGCGCCCTCTATAGGCTCAAGAAGTTAAATAGGGAGATCGGTTTATATGGGAGCTGTATCAGGCTATAGACCGATTAAGACCGCATTTGACACACACATTGGAGGTTATGGGAAAAGCCGTTGTCCAAAATTTCAACCAAATTGGATAAAAATTGCACCCTCTAGAGGCTCAAGAAGTCAAGATCCCAGATCGGTTTATATGACTGCTATATAAGGTTATGAACCGATTTAAACCACACTTCGCACAGTTGTTGGAAGTCATACCGAAACACGCCATGCCAAATTTCAGCCAAATTGAATAATAATTGCGCCCTCTAGAGGCTCAAGAAGTCAACATCTAAGATCTGTTTATATGGCAGCCATATGGCTGCCCAAACACTTAGCCCTGAAAATATATCAGCATCGTTCTTTACTTTCAAATATATTTTATTTGAACCCCATATTGCCATTGGATTCAAAATTCAATATTAAATTAGTTTTCCAATCTGGATCTGGATATCAAATTCGTATTCTACACTCAAATACCTTTTATTTAAGAACCATATTGCCATGGTTAGTTTATAAGTCCTGGTGTTTTGGGAAAGAAGTGGACCCCTAAAAACTTGGTCCCACATTTGGATGTCAGATTCGTATTCTACTCGCAAATATCTTTCATTTGAGTCCAATATTGCCATGGTAGGTAAATATGTCCGATTTAGGAGTGTTTTTGGGGGTTGGGGTGGTCCCCCAAAAAATTGGTCCGACTATTGGATATCAGATTCGTTTTCTAATCCTAAGTGCCTTTCATTTGAGTCCCATATTGTCGTGTTTGGTTTAAATATATATTTGGTAGGTCTTAGGGTGGGGCGGCCCCCCAGGTACCATAGCCATAGATTTTTTGTTTGCCCATAGATTTTTTGTTTGCCCTCTGCTACCATTACTATGTGCCTGAATTTGAATTGCTTCGTTTGCCATGCCCAATGTTGACCCAATTCCGTCCTTTTTAATCAATTTTATGGTGTCAGTGTTCGTATTCTACTCAGATTCGTATTCTACTCGCAAATATCTTTCATTTGAGTCCCATATTGCCATGGTAGGTAAATATGTCCGATTTAGGAGTGTTTTTGGGGGTTGGGGTGGTCCCCCAAACAATTGGTCCGACTATTGGATATCAGATTCGTTTTCTAATCCTAAGTGCCTTTCATTTGAGTCCCATATTGTCGTGTTTGGTTTAAATATATATTTGGTAGGTCTTAGGGTGGGGCGGCCCCCCAGGTACCCCATCCGAAATTTGGATACCAAATTTTTGTTTTTAAGGGACTAAATGAGAGCACACAAAATTTCGCTTAAATCGCACCACCCATCTCCGAGATCTGGGGTTTCTGAAAATTAGGGTAAGGGCGAGGGTCCGCTCCCCCTTCAGATATCAAAAAATGTAGTACCGTTTTTTCACCACTGGATCATTATGCACCATCAGTTTCAAGAAACCATCAATTTCAAGAAAATCGGTTCAGCAGTTTGCGAGTCTATAAGGAACACACAAACAAACACAAATTGATTTTTATACCCAGCACCGAAGGATGGGGCTATATTCATTTTGTCATTCCGTTGGCAACACATCGAAATATCCTTTTCCGACCCTATAAAGTATATATATTTCTGATCAGCGTATATATCTAAGACGATCTAGACATGTCCGTCCGTCCGTCTGTTGAAATCACGCTGCAGTCTTTAAAAAATAGAGATATTGAGCTGCAACTTTGCACAGATTCTTTTTTTGTCCATGAGCAGGCTAAGTTCGAAGATGGGCTATATGATGGCTATATCTTGACATAGCCCCCATATAGACCGATCCGCCGATTTAGGGTCTTAGGCCAATAAAAGCCACATTTATTATCCGATTTTGCTGAAATTTGGGACAGTGAGTTGTGTTAAGCCCTTCGACATGCTTCGTCAATTTGGCTTAGATCGGTTCAGATTTGGATGTAGCTGCCATATAGACCGATCTCCCGATTTAAGGTTTTGGCCCCATAAAGGCCCATTTATTGTCGGATGTCGCCGAAATTTGGGACAGTGTGTTGCGTTAGGCCTTTCGATATCCATTTTCAATTTGGCTCAGATCGGTCCAGATTTGGATATAGCTGCCATATAGACCGATCTCTCGATTTAGGGTTTTTGCCCCATAAAAGGCCCATTTATTGTCCCATGTCGCCGAAATTTAGGACAGTGAGTTGTTTTGGGCCCTTCGACATTCTTCTTTAATTTGGCTTAAATCGGTCCAGATTTGGATATAGCTGGCATACAGAGCGTTCTTCAGACTTGGATAACTAATGCGGGAACCTTCAAAATTCACCTATTCTGGGTGCCGGGCCACAGAGATATCCCAGGAAATTCTAAAGACTAGGAACTACCTTACACACTCCAGGGAAACTGGACTCTGTGGGTATGCCTCTAGCGACATACAAGCTTAGTTTTCAGGACCAGTCCTGAAGGGCAACGAATGATAGACTAGGTCTACTGTTTTGCTATCATTGGCTAGAACAGACGTCTCAATCATTGTGTCCGTCATGACAGGTCACTGTCTAATCGGAAAACATGCTGATAGACTGAAGGTTGCCAACAACGACTTTTGCAGAAGCTGTAGGGACATCAAGGAAGAAGAGACTATAGAACACCATCCATGTGTGTGTGTCCCGCACTAGCAGTTAGAAGGAGTTCCACTTTAGGTTCTTATTTCTTTGAGAGCCTGTCTGATTTAGCGTATGTGAACAATCTCAAGTTACTGGGATTTTTAAAGCGATCTGGATGGTTCAACGGTAGGACTTAGAAGGGATCTTCATTCTTCTATTCCTGTGGTATCACAATGGACGAAAACGTCTAAGTAAGTCTGATGGCAGACTGCCACTTAAACCTAACCTAATGCGGCAACCTTAGGTTCAATTCCGACCTGAGGCTGCAGTCTATCGCTGCTGTGCTATCCAATATTTAAACAAATTTACCGTAAGATTATAGAATAGACGTAACTGCCCAGGCAATTAAAATTTCATTGGCAGTTTTGTGATCAAACATTTGCTACATTTGGGGCAACACTGACACCTAGGTCCTTATCATCCTTCTGGCTGGTGGCCATGCATGGTAAACTTTTGCACTTTGCTTTCACTTCAGATGTCTGCAAGTGAGGCCCTGCTCCACCGCACGACATACGCAAACATAATCGGACATGGAATGCCCGATAGAGTCAGAACAATTGGACAATGAAGACCAATGTTCTTCTGTACAACAGCAGAAACCATGCCAACGAAATCGCCTATTGTCCTTAGAATACCCATACAGGTCGTTCGTCCATTCGGCTGAATGTGATTCCATAAAATCTGCAAATTGCACTTTCTCTCGTTCGCAGTGTGGCAAAGTTTCTGAAACTCGAATGGAAGGTAGTCGACAAGCACTCAGTCAAATGAAAATATGAATTCCAATGAATTCCTTGCACCTCTTGCCCATTGCTCTTGCTGCTCCATACACGATACCCTGCGGACATCTTTTGATAAATCTTTAGTTGGCAAACTTGCTCTCTATCTTTGTTCTTTAGTTCAGCGTTTTGTTTGTTTCGCAATGAAAGCGAATAAACGAGTTCAAATGAAATCAAAGTCACTCCATAGCGAAAAGCGGAACAAAAGGGGCAAAACTAATCATTTTAATATCAAACGAATCGGCACCGATGCCATTGAATTATGAACAGCAACGAATGGAATTGAAGTTGAACATTACAGTCACAGACAGACCGACGGATGTACGTCATCATCATAAATAATGTCATTGAAACACTGAGATATGCTTAAACAAGGATGGTAGCAAAGAAGCTTGAAGTCATAATAGAGTATAGGTTACCATGTCCCCCAATCACCCTGATCAACAATAGATGGGGACACAGGTTGATAACTCAATGATTATGAAATTCGTACTCTACTCTTAAATACCTTTCATTTGAATCCCATATTGTCCCGATCGGTTCACTTTAATTTTTGGGTAGTACTTTTAGGGTAAGGGGGAGGGTCCGCCCCCCTTCCGAAAAATTATATAGCCTATGTTTCTTTTCAGACCAACCTACAAAATCTGTGAAAATAACATGGGCTATATAATTTTTCGGCGTCGGAAGGGGGGCGGACCCTCCCCCTTACCCTAAAAGTACTACCCAAAAATAAAAGTGCACCGATCGGGACAATATGGGATTAAAATGGAAGGTATTCAAGAGAAGAGTACGAATTTCATAATAAAAGTTGGGTTCAAGTACCTGGGGGGCCGCCCCAGCCACAAAACCTTTAAAATTGGTTTATTTGACGATCATGACAATGAGGGACTCAAATGAAAGGTATTCGGGAGAAATAGGCTTTATAATTTATTGATAACGGAAGGGGGCGGACCCTCCCCCGTTACACCAAAAACACCACCTAAAATCAAAAGTGGTCCGATCTGGACAATATGGGTATCAAATGAAAAGTATGCGAGAGTAGATAACGAATCTGGCATACAAATTCATGTCGAAGTATAGGGGGTCACCCCACCCAAAATGGACCCAAAATGGGCACATTAGCCAATCACGGATATATGGGACTCGGTTTGTTTGTTCCCTATAGACTGAAAAACAGCAGAACCGATTTTCTTGAAATTTTCGCATATGTGTAGGTTGGTCTGGAAGGAAACATAGGCTATATAATTTTTCGCTATCAGAGGGGGGACGAACCCTCCCCCTTATGCCAAAAATACAACCCAAAATCAAAAGTGGACCGATCGGAACAATATAGGTATCATATAAAAGGTATTGGAGACTAGAATACGAATATGGTATTAATATTTGGGTCTAAATACCCATGGGGCCGCACCAGCCCCAAAACTCCCCCAAACAGACATATTGGACGTTTATTTCAATATGGGGCTCAAATGAAAGGTATTCGGGAGTAGATTTCGAATCTGGCATACAAAATCAGATCCAAGTATAGTTGGCCACACCAACCCTCAAAAACGCCATTAGACCCACTTGGCTGAACCGATTTTCTTAAAATGTGCGTAGATTGTGTAGGTTTGTCTGGGAGGAAACATAGGCTATATAATTTTTAGATATCGGGGGGAGGCGGACCCTCCCCCTTACCCCAAACTCCTCCCATATCTGAAAGTGGTTCGATGGGCACAATAAGGTAATGAAATGAAAGGTATTGGAGACCAGAAAACGAATATGGCATTAAAATTTGGGTCCAAGTACCCAGCGGGCCCCCCAACCCAAAACTCCCCGAAAGCAGATATATTCAAAGTTCATATCAATATGGGACTCAAATGATAAGTATTAGGCAGTAGATTACATGGCATAAAACATTAGGTCCAAGTAATGGGCGGTCGCCCACCCCCAAATACCCCCAAATGGGCAAATTTGCCGACCATGGCTATATGGGACTTAAATGATAGGTGTTTGAGAGTAGATTACGAATATGACATTAAAATTTGCGTTCAGGTCTAGGTGGCGCTTTTCCTCCCAAAGATACGTCAAATGGGTTTTTGACCCATTATGACAATATGGGACTCAATTGGTATTTGAGAGTAGAAAACGAATTTGATATCCAATTTTGGAGGCAAGTGTTTGGGGTACCCCCTTAAGCACCCCCTCAACTCAACTTCATATCCGTTGGGAATAAAGAACGAATATGATATCCATCTTTGGGTTAAATTGTCTGAGGTGCCATCCCTCCTCTTATGAGAACATTACCCTAAGGAAGAACATTACCGCCAGGAACCGAGAAGGGGATAATTCTCACACATCAATGAGTGCTCTCCGATTCAATTTCTCAACTTAATGATAAGGGACCTTTTTTATAGCCGAGTCCAAACGGCGTCCCGCAGTGCGACACCTCTTTGGGGAAAAATTTTTTAAATGACCATGCATGACACTGTACCTCGTAAATGTCGCCAACATTAAGAGGGGATAAACACCGCCTTATCCGTTATTCTCGGTAGAATTCGAACGCGTCATAGGCCACAATGGCATGAATTCGATATCCGCATTCAGGGCGAAGTGTCCCCACCCTAAAAACATATTAGAGAGTTAAAGAGGGCGCAGCGGAGCGAGCCCGAATCGGCTAGTAGGCAATAAATAGATCAGAAATGCTTTCCGAAGTTGCTCAAATCGAGAACTAGGTTATATGGGCCCTACACAGGAAAAATATTGAATTTGAACAATTAACATGGTATTGATATACACATATAAATATGTCTAAGAAAGTTATCGATAATTGTTGACATTTGCCATTGAATCATGGTATGTGATAGATAAAAGACCAATGTTAAAAAAATGTTAATTGCACGATTTAATTATTTTTTTTTGCTTGCCTACATTGACTTGTTTTGCTTAACTCCGTTCTAAAAACATTTCAACCGTTCACACCATTTGAAATGTTTGGCAAATTTAATTTTTTCCAAACACTGCCATAATTATTATGATGTACTATAGTTGAGATTGATTTCATCAATTTTTATACCCACCACCGTAGGATAGGGGGGATATTCATTTCGTTATTCCGTTTGCAAAACATCGAAATATCAATTTCCGATCCTACAAAGTATATATATTTCGGATCCACGTTAAATTCTAAGACGATTTAACGATGTCCGTGCGTCTGTCCGTCCGTCTGTTGTAATCACTGTACAGCCTACAAAAAATCCCATAAAAAGCGGATTTATTGCCTGATTTCGCTGAAATGTGGGACATTGAGTTATGTTACGCTCTTCGACATCCTTCGTCAAATTGGCCCAGATCGGTCTGGATTTGGATATAGCTGACATATAGACCGATCGGCCGATTTAGGATCTCAGGCCCATAAAAGCCACATTTATTATCCAATTTGGCCTTGATCGGTCCTGATTTGTATATAGCTGCCATATAGACCAATCCTCCGATTTAGAGTCTTAGGCCCATAAAAGCCACATTTATTGTCCGATTTCGCCAAAATTTGGGACATTGAGTTGTGTTAGGCCGTTCGACATCTTTCGTCATATTGGCCCAGATCGGTTGGGATTTGGATATAGCTGCCATATGGACCAATCCTCCGATTTAGGGTCTTAGGCCTATAAAAGACACGTTTATTATCCGATTTTGCTGAAATTTGGGACAGTGAGTTGGTTAAGGCCCTTCGACATCTTTCTTCAATTTCGATTTGATCGGTTCAGATTTGGATATAGCTGTCATATGGACCGATGCTCCGATTTTAGGTTTTGGGCCAATAAAAGGCGCATTTATTGTCCGATGTCGCCGAAATTCGGGACAATTTTCGACATTCGTCTGCAATGTGGCACAGATCGATCCAGATTTGGTTATATCTGCCCTATAGACCGATCCTCCGATTTAGGGTCTTAGGCCATAGCAACCACATTTATTACGCCATTTTGCTGAAATTTCGGACAGTGAGTTAAGCTAACCCCTTTGACATACTTCGGCCCTGATTGGTTCAGATTTTAATATAGCTGTCATATAGACCGATCTCTCGATTTAAGGTTTTGGGTCCATAAATAGCGCATTTATCTTCCGATTTCGCCGAAATGTGGGACATTGAGTTGTGTTACGCCCTTCGACATCCTTTGTAAATTTGGCCCAGATCCTTTGTCAAATTGGCCCAGATTGGTCTGGATTTGGATATAGGTGCCATGTAGTCAGATCCTCCGATTTGGGTTATCAGGCCCATAAAAGCCACATTTATGATCCTATTTTGCTGAAATTTGGGACAGTGAGTTGTGTAAGGTTCTTCAACATCCTTTGTCAATTTGGCCCTGATCGGTTCAGATTTGGATATAGCTGCCATATGGACCGATCTCTCGGTTTTTAAGGTTTTGGGTCCATAAAAGGCGCATTTATAATCCGATTTTGCTGAAATTTGGAACAGTGAGTTGTGTAAGGCCCTTCAACATCCTTTGTCAATTTGGCCCAGATCGGTCTGGATTTGGATATAGCTGCCATATAGACCAATCCTCCGATTTAGGGTCTTAGGCCCATATAAGCCACATCTATTATCCGATTTTGCTGAAATTTAAGACAGTGAGTTAAGTTAAGCCCTTTGACATACTTCTGCAATATGGCACAGATCGGTCCAAATTTGGTTATAGCTGTCCTATAGACCGATCCTCCGATTTAGGGTCTTAGGCCCATAGCAACCGCATCTGTTACGCCATTTTGCTGAAATTTGGATAGTGAGTTATGTTAAGCCCTTTCACATACTTCTGCAATATTGCCCTGATCGGTTCAGATTTGGATATAGCTGCCATATGGACCGATCTCTCGGTATTTAAGGTTTTGGGTCCATCAAAGGCGCATTTATTGTCCGATTTCGCCGAAATGTGGGACAGTGAGTTAGGTTAAGCTCCTTGACATACTTCTGCAATATTGCACAGATCGGTCTAGATTTGGCTATAGCTGCCATATAGACCGATCATCCGATTTAGGGTCTTAGGCACATAAAAGCCACATTTGTTATCCGATTTTGATGAAATTTGGGACAGTGAGTTGGTTTAGGCCCTTCGACATCTTTCTTCAATTTGGCCTTGATCGGTTCAGATTTGGATATAGCTGCGATATAGACCGATTTCCGGATTTAAGGTTTTGGGTCCATAAAAGACCCATTTATTATCCGATGTCGCCGAAGTTTGGGACACTGTGTTCTGCACAGATCGGTACAGATTTGGCTATAGCTGCCATATAGACCGATCTCGCAGATTTATGTTTTGGGGCCATAAAAGTCGCATTTATTGTCCGATTGCGCCAAAATTTGGGACCGTGAGTTGTGTTAAGGTCTTCGACTATATTCCGATCCTCCGATTTAGGGTCTTAGGCCCATAAAAGCCACATTTATTATCCGATTTTGATGAAATTTGCGACAGTGAGTTGGTTTAGGCCGGTCGGTTTACACCGATCTCTTGATTTAAGGTTTTGGGCTCATAAAAAGCGCCGAAATTTGGGACAGTGCTTTGTGTTAGGCTCTTCGACATTTTTCTGCAACTTGGCCCAAATCTTTCCTGATTTGCATTTAGCTGCCATGTAGACCGATTTATCGATTTAAAGTCTTGGCCCCAAAAGTCGATTTCGCTGAAATTTGACACAGTCGCTTATGTTAGGCTCTTCGACATCCGTGTCGTATATGGTTCAGTTCGGTTTATTTTAAGATATAGCTACTGTACTTATTGGTATTTGGTCCAAATCGGAATATATTTCGATATAACTGCTATGGGACATAAGGTATGCATTTTTCACTGGATTTTGACGAAATGTGGTTCACATATATACTCGAGGTGGTGGGTATCCAAAGTTCGGCCCGGCCGAACTTAGCACGCTTTTACATGGTTTTTTGTTTAAAGTTTATTTTGCCATTTTCCGCCAAGTCGTACTCCGTCCCCTTTTTAAAAACTACAAATTATTTCACAATTTACTTTCATCATTTACTTAAAACTTTGTTCCGGTTATTAAACAATATGTTTTTTTGTTTTACGATAGCATTTGACAAAAGTTTATTCATGCGACATGATGTACAAACTATTAATCGCTTTTATTGCTGCCAGCCATTTAAGTGCCGTAGAGGTATATTGGAAATGTTTAGTGGTTAATGGCCACTTTATAACAATGTAAAAAAATTTTACTCTTTTTCAGAGCGGAAAGCGCCCTTTTAGGGTGGAATTTCACAGTGTCACCTGCACTAAATTTACAACTTTGTTTAAGCATTTCATATGTGAGGTACGGAAAGTGGAAGACGGCGAATATGTTTTCAACACTATGTTCGAATTCAGTGCACAGTTACCGTCGGATACAGAAGTGGAGGTGTTGATTAACATCAAAACTCCAAAGGCGAGATCTGTAATGAAATTTCTCGACATAAAGCTAAATATTTGCGATGTGTTGACCCATGTCCATTCTGTGCCAATTATCATGAAAATCGTCAACTCAATTATTAGGGGTAGTAATTTGCCGGTCTCCTGCCCCATTGAAGGGGTGAGCAAAGTGTTAAAAATATTTTTTTTTTTTTATATTTTCATATTTTTCTTTATCTCGTTTACAGAATAAAATGTACAACGTGACTGAGTTGAAACTAAGCGAAGACATATTTCCCGTCTATACACCGGTTATGGATTTCAATTGTACTGGAAACTATTATGCGCATAAGAAATTAATCGGTAGCTATCATCTCCAGGGTATAACTGCTCGTAGAAGTAAACGCAACAAATAATCGGGAAAATGTAGAGACAAAATTGAATTTTTGTTCTCACATTGAATTGAATTTAAAATGAATTTTCGTTAAGATTACTAGTCTGCGAATTATTACCTTTTTTCCGAACAACCTTCCTACAACACATGTCAAATGGAAATAGAATAAGTTCTTCAGTTTTGGCTCTCTTTCGAAACGAGTTTAATGATCAAAGAATTCTTGCAATGGAAAACTAAATTGCAATAGTCAAAAAATACTTACTATTTGGGTGGTGTTGTGGGTGTGGGATGGCCCCATAGACACTTTTCCCGAATATTGAAATCAAAGTCGTAATTTACTCCCAAAGACCTTTCATTTAAGCCCCCATATTGCTATGGTCGTAAATTTGTCCCCTTTGAGGGATGTTTTTGGAGAGAGACGGCCCCCCAAACACTTGGTCCCATATTTGGATATCAGATTCGTATTCTACATTCAAATTCCTTATATTTAAGCCCCATATTCCCATGGTCAGTAAATAAGTCCTGTTTGGGGGGTGTTTTGGGAAAGGGGTGGACCCCCAGAAACGTGGTCCCACATTTGGATATCAGATTCGTATTCTACTCGCAAATATCTTTCATTTGAGTCCCATATTGCCACGGTCGGTAAATATGTCCGATTTAG
This sequence comes from Stomoxys calcitrans, assembly GCF_963082655.1. NCBI lineage: Eukaryota > Metazoa > Arthropoda > Insecta > Diptera > Muscidae > Stomoxys > Stomoxys calcitrans. Next base: position 261,677,803 of record NC_081552.1, on the reverse strand, counting down.
GGGTGTTTTGGGGCTTGGGGTGGTCCCCCTAGCACTTGGTCCGACAATTGGATATCAGATGCGTTTTCCTATCCTAAATACCTTTCATTTGAGTCCCATATTGTCGTGATTGGTCTAAATATATGTTTGGTAGGTTTTTGGGGTGGGGCAGCCCCCCTAGGTACCCCATCCGAAGTATTGGATACCAAATTTTTATTTCTAGGGTACTATATGAGAGCACACAAAATGTGGGTTAAATGGCACAACCCATCTCCGAGATCTGGCGTTTCTGAAAATTAGGGTAAGGGGGAGGGTCCGCCTCCCCTTCAGATTTCAAAAAATTTAGTACCCTATTTTCACCACGGCGTCATTATGCACCATCTGTGAAAATTTCAAGAAAATCGGTTCAGCCGTTTTTGAGTCTATGAGGAACACACAAACATACAAACAAATAAACAAACCTACAACAATGGGTCTATGTCTGCTCTTTTTGGGTATTATTTACAAACAAATTCACCTTGTTACACTTATCTGTGATGCACCATGGTATACAAATATCTCAACCTTATACAAACTATCTAAAACTATCTACAGTTTACACTCGATTTCTTGTCAGCATAGGTTCAGTGGCTAAGTGTCTACGAGTTTTCGTGCGTGAATGTGATAGCTCACATCTATGATAAAGTGTTCATTTTAATGAACTTAAGTGGCGTCGTGCTGCTTGTTGTGCACACATTTAGTGCACACATTCATGGAAAACTTACTCCATCACACACGCACACATAGAGTTTTGCGAGCTGTCTGCCTTTGTCTAGATGTCATGTTATGGCATCCTTATGCATACTCATATATCGGTGTTCGTTCTACTGAATGTGAATGTGAATGTGAGAGCATAAAGTGCACGTGGCTGTGTATGAGAATCGGATTAAATGAAAATTTGAAATCAAAATGAGTATCAGCTTATGTAATTGACATTTATTATGTTTATGTTGCCTTTGTACACTCGTCAAGCAGATATCGAATGACTACGAAGGGATGCACCTTCTGCTCTCACCCCTGCCATTTCGTACATTGTATGACTCTAAGCATTGATAAAATATCGTACACAAACGAAGGGCTGTGGTAAATGAATGGATTTTTCAAATGTGAAAATGAATACCAGACGATTATCGATGGCAATTAACCTTTAATTCCTTAACGCCCACATACTTTTTGTATATATTTGAGCAATTCCGGGAAAATCAAATAGCAAAATGATTTATATATTTTCCATTATGGGAGAGGGGTGTAGAAAGTTGTTATTACCGGCTTAAAATTCTAAGCTGACTTAGCCATTGCCGTGTGCCTACCTCTTGTATGTTAATAATCTTTCAAAATTAAGCCATATTTTGTTCACAGGTTATATGGCATTATATCTTCATATAGCCCCCATATGGACCAATATATTGATAAGACTTCTTGAGGTAATAAAAGGCGTATTTTTGGTCAGATTAAGCTTAAATTTGGTTTTAAGACCCCTCAGCATCCGTGCCAAGTATGATCCAAATCGAAAAATATTTGGATATTGCTGCCATATAAAACGGGCTCACGAATGGTTTTGAGGCTATAATAACCGCATTTAGCTCTGATCCAATTTTCGAATGAAAACAAGTAAGAACGTGCTAAGTTCAGCCGGGCCGAATCTTATATACCCTCCACCATGGATCGCATTTGTCGAGTTCTATGCGCAGTATCTCTTTTTTTTGGCAAACAAAGAATATTGAATAAGAATATGTTATTGTGTAATATTTCAGTGAAATTGGATGAGAATTGCGCCCTCTAGAGGCTCAAACGATCTAGACATGTCTGTCTGTTGAAATCACTCTACAGTCTTTAAAAATAGAGATATTGATGGGAAACTTTGCACAGATTTCTTTTTTTTTTGCCCATAAGCAGGTTAAGTTCGAGGATGGGCTATATCGGACTATATCTTGATATAGCCCCCATATAGACCGATCCTCCGATTTAGGGTCTCAGGCCCATAAAAGCCACATTTATTATCCGATTTTGATGAAATTTGGGACAGTGGTTTGTGATAGGTCTTCGAGCATCCTTCGTCAATTTGGCTCAGATCGGTAAAGATTTGGATATAGCTGCCATATAGACCGATCCTCCGATTTAGGTTCTAAGGCCCCTAAAAGTCACATTTATTATCAGACTTTGATGAAATTCAGGACAGTGAGTTGTATTAGGCCTTTCGACATCCTTCGTCAATTTGGCCCAGATCGGTTCAGATTTGTATATAGCTGCCATATAGACCGATCTCTCGATTTAAGGTTTAGGGGCCATTATAGGCACATTTATTGTCCGATTCGCCGAAATTTGGGATAGTGAGTTGTGTTAGGCCCTACGACAATCTTCTTCAATTTGGTCCAGATTTGGATATAGCTGCCACAAATACCGATCTCTCGATTTAGGGTTTTGGGCTCATAAAAGGCGCATTTATTGTCCGATCTCTCCGAAATTGGGGACAGTCCGTTTGGTTAAGCCCCTCGACACACTTTTGAAATATGGTCCATATCGGTCCAGATTTGGATATAGCTGCCATATAGACCGATTTCTCGATTTAAGGTCTTGCGCCCATAAAAGGCGCATTTATTTTCCGATCTCTCCGAAATTTGGGACAGTGAGTTTTGTTAGGTCCTTGGACATCCTTCTTCAATTTGGCCGAGATCGGTCCAGATTTATATATAGCTGCCATATAGACTGATCTCTCGATTTAAGAGTTTTGGGCCCATAAAAGGCGCATTTATTGTCCGATCTCTTCGAAATTTGGGACTGTGATTTGTGTTAGGCCCTTCGACATCCTTCTTTAGTTTGGTTCTGATCGGTTTAGATTTGGATATAGCTGCCATATAGACCGATCCTCCGATTTTGGGTCTTAGGCCCATAAAAGCCACATTTATTATCCGATTTTGCTGAAATTTGAGACAGGGAGTTGTGTAAGGCCCTTCAACCTCGGTAAAGATTTGGATATAGCTGCCATATAGACCGATCCTCCGATTTAGGTTCTAAGGCCCCTAAAAGTCACATTTATTATCAGACTTTGATGAAATTCAGGACAGTGAGTTGTGTTAGGCCTTTCGACATCCTTCGTTAATTTGGCCTAGATCGGTTCAGATTTGGATATAGCTGCCATATAGACCGATCCTCCGATTTTGGGATTAGGCCCAGAAAAGCCACATTTATTATCTGATTTTACTCACATTTTGAACAGTGAGTTGTGTTGGGCCTTTCGGCATTCTTACTAAGTCTGGCCCAGATCGGTTCGAACTTGGATATAGCTGCCATATAGACCGATCCTCCGATTTAGGGTCTTGGGCCCATAAATGCTACGTTTATTATCCGATTTTTCTGAAATTTAGGATAGTGAGTTGTGTTAGGCCCTTCGACATCTTTCTTCAATTTGGCTCTGATCGGTTTAGATTTGGATATAGCTGCCATATAGACCGATCTCTCGATTTAAGGTTTTGGGCCCATAAAAGCCACATTTATTATCCGATTTTGCTGAAATTTTGGACAGTTAGTAGTGTAGGCTCTTCGACATTTTTCTGCAACTTGGCCCAAATCGGTTCAGATTTGGATATAGGTGTCATATAGACCGATATCTCGATTTAAAGTCTTGGCCCCATTGGTCTAAATCGGACCAGATGTCTATTTAGCTTCTATGAGGCATATGGTATGCATTTTTCACCGGATTTTGAAGAAAGGTGGTTTACATATCTACCCGAGGTGGTGGCTATACAAAGTTCGGCCCAGCCGAACTTAACGCCTTTTTCCTTGTTTTCTTCTCTGTTTCTTTTTGTTTCGCAACCAAATTGTAGTGAAATTGCTGCAACGAATTTAATTTTGTCTATGTAAGAGCTGCATACGTGTACACATAGAGATTGCTATGTTAGTAGAATTGTCATGTTAATGATTACAACCAGACGGGCAGTCTAAAAGTTTTGCTATTGGCCCAAAACCTATGTCAAAGTGCAATGGCAAATTAACACAAATTTGCGATGCCGTTATAAAGATAAACTAGAAACTTACAAGCATGGTTTCTAGTTTATACTCATATAAAAAGGATTTTTCGTTAAATAGCCAGGAATGTGATGGAGAATTCCAATATTTTAATTAGTCACAAATAGGCAAATTTGAAATGTTTGTCACAGTTGTGCAAATAACAAGTCTACACACAGTTACCATGGATAATCCAATCGATTACTGAACACCTCTCAGAGGCCAACAATACAGACGAACAAATATCAAACGGCCATTGTGCTAAAATTTTGCAAAAAAAAAACAGAAATAAATCATGACCATTGTATTCATCATCTTGCACCTGCTCCCCTTTCGCGGAAAAGCATAAAATGAGCAAAAAGATAAGATTCAATGCACAACGATAATAAATTCGTATATTTTTGCAAAGTATGAACTTTCCTTTCACTGGAAATAAAATCCCAAAAATATTCGCGTTTTCCTGGCCCACCACTGGTTGGACCATTGGACCGTTGTTGCTTTGTTCCTCTAAACCCTCAAACCCAACTGGGAAATTTTGCATGGGCCAACAACATCTAAAGCGCCTGAAGTCGAACGCAAAGCATTTCGCCTCTATTTCCCTTCTCACTTCTTCCCCCATCCATTCAGTCAGTCAGTCATTCATTCATTCATTTGTTCATTCCATTTAATGAAGATGAATTTAATTAAATAAAAGTGCAATAAAAATAAAATAAAAATGCAAATGGAATTATGCGAAAAAGCAACGAAGGTAAACGTTTTTCTGCAGAGTATGCGGAAAAAGCGTAAACTTGGCGCGTTCATTTCGTCGTCCATTAACGCAGTCCTGATGACAATGCACTTTTGGCGAAAACTTTTGCTCGCTTTGGCAATAGCCGTGCTGCTGGTGCTGGTGCTGGTGCTGGCGTTGATGGCGATACTGGGTAACTATGGCAGCACAACTAGGGGATTTTCTGGAGTTGCTTGGGGTGTATAAATTCAAACAAATTTCGTTCGCAATAGACCACTCACCAGCAGGCTGCTTCATAATTCAAACACAAATATTGTCTTTGGTGGAAGGCATGCATCAAGCAGCCGTTTTTTGCAGGTGCTTCTTAATATTTTTGTATTATTGTGCGATTCCTTAATAATAAAGTGGAAAAATTAAAATGTAATAACGTTAAGATTTTATACAAAAAATTTAAGTTATTTTTTATAAGATTACTAGCTGACCAGGGCCCGCTCAGCTGCGCCTTCTTTGACTTTATATGGAACAAAAGTTTCCTTGGAATATTTATTTTCGACAATTAAAGAGCTTTTAAAGAAATACCATAGTATATCGTTTGACTAACAGTCTGAATCCCAAAACTTTATTGGTCTTCGAATTTAAGTTTGGATGTAAGGTGTGCTCGATTCTTAAAATACTTCATTTCAGCCCGATATTCTCATGATATCTGATTTAGGGGTGTTTTCGGGGGTGGGGTGGTCCCCAGATACTTGGTCCTGAAAAAATATCAGCATCGTGCTCTTCTCTCAAATACCATTTACTTAAACTCCCTATTGCAATTGGTTTTGAGGGGACGATGGGGCGTCCCCCAAACACATGGCCCCAATATTGGTTATCAAATTTGTTTTCTAATCTCAAATACCTTTCATTTTTGCCACATATTGGCATGGTGGAAAAATGTTTACCCTTTGGGGAGTGTTTGGGGAAGGGGTGATGCCGTAAATACATGGTCCTACATTTGGACATCAAATTCGTATTCTACTCCCAAATACCTTTATTTGAGCCCCATATTGCAATGGTCAGTCAAAAACTGCTGTTTGTGGGGTGTTTTTTGGAAAGGGGTAGACCCCTGGCAAATTGGTCCCGAAAGTGGGTATCAATTCTTGCTCTGCCCCCCAATACCTTTCATTTAAGCCCCACATTGTCATGGCCGCTAAATATGCCCGATTTAGGTGTGTTTTGGGGGGTGGGGTGGTCCCCCCAATCACTAAGCCCTGAAAATATATCAGCAACGTGCACTATTCTCATATATTTGAACTTCATATTGCCATTGCCGTTTACTAATCTCACATACCATTCACTTAAACAACTCATTGAAAAAGCCAGCAAATATATCCGGTTTGGGGTATGGGCCCAAAGAACTATGAATATCGAGCTCGACAGTCTTGAAGACCAAAAATGTCTTGGTAAGCAAATACATCCTAATTGGTGGTTGTTATGGTGGTGAGAGGTCCCCTAGACAGTTGGTCCCTAATGTTGATGTCAGATTCATGGTCTACTCTCAAATACCCTCTATTTTAGCTCCATTTTTCAATAGTCGGCAAACATGACCAACTTGGGGGGTGTTTTGGTCCCGAATGTTGATGTCAGATTCATGGTCTACTCCCAAATACCCTCGATTTTAGCTCCATTTTTCAATAGTCGGCAAACATGACCGACTTGGGGGTGTTTTAGAGGATGGGCGGCCACTCAGGGAGTTGGCCTTGAATATATCAGATTCGTGTTCTACTCTGAAATACCTCTTATTTGAGACTCATATTACAATGGTCAGTAAATACTTCCTATATGGGTGATAATAGGGGGGGGGGGGGGGGGGGGTGAGGTATTGGCCCCACAGACACTTTTGCCGTACATTGATATCAGATTCGTGCTTTACTCCCAAAGACCTTTAATTTGAGCCCCATATTGCTATGGTCGTAAATTTGTCCCCTTTGGGGTATGTTTTTGGGGAGAGGCGGCCCCCCAAAACACTTGGTCCTACATATGGATATCAGATTCGTATTCTTCACTCAAATACCTTTTATTTAAGCCCCATATTGCAATGGTCAGTAAATAAGTCCTGTTTGGGGGATGATTTGGGGAAGGGGTGGACCCCCAGAAAAGTGGCCCTACATTTGGGTATTAGATTCGTATTCTACTCGCAAATACCATTCATTTGAGTCCCATATTGCCATGATCGGTAAATATGTTCGATTTAGGGGTGTGTTGGGGGTTGGGGTGGTGTTGTGGGGGTGGGGTGGGCCCATAAACACTTTTCCGGAATATTGAGATCAGATTTGTGCTTTACTCCAAAAGACCTTTCATTTGAGCCCCATATGGCTATGGTCGTAAATTTGTTCCCTTTGGGGGATGTTTTTGGGGAGAGGCGGCCCCCAAAACACTTGGTCAAATATTTGGATATCAGGTTCGTATTCTATACTCAAATACCTTTTGTTTAAGCCCCATATTGCCATGGTCAGTAAATAAGTCCTTTTTGGAGGGTGTTTTGGGAAAGAGGTGGACCCCCAGAAACGTGGTCCCACATTTGGATATTAGATTCGTATTCTATTCGCAGATACCTTTCAGTTGAGTCCCAAATTGAGATGGTCAATAAATATGTCCGATTTAGGGGTGTTTTGAGGCTTGGGGTGGTCCCCCTTGCACTTGGTTTGACAATTGGATATCAGATACGTTTTCTTATCCTAAATACCTTTCATTTGAGTCCCATATTGTCGTAATTGGTCTAAATATATGTTTTGTAGGTTTTAGGGTGGGGCGGCCCCCCTAGGTACCCAATCCGAAATTTGGTACCAAATTTTTATTTTTAGGGTACTATATGAGAGCACACAAAATTTCGCTTAAATCGCACCACCCATCTCCGGGATCTGTCGTTTCTGAAAATAAGGGTTAGGGGGAGAGTCCGCTCCCCCTTCAGATATGAGAAAATGTAGTGCCCTATTTTCACTACGGGATCATTATGCACCATCTGTGAAAATTTCAAGAAAATCGGTTCAGCCGTTTCTGAGTCTATATTAAACACACAAACAAACAAACACAAATTAAATTTTATACCCTTATAGATTTGTGCATTTGTTTGCAACGCTAAGAAGGAGAAGAGCTAGACCCATCGATAAATATACGGATCGGCTAAGAATCACTTCCTGGTTCAATTTAGCTTTGTCCGTCTCTCCGTCTGTCCAAGTATTCAAGGTGCAGGTCGCATTTGTTTGTTCGATTTTCACAAAATTTTGCATAAGTGTCTTTTTTGCTCCAAGGACGAACGCCATTGATTTCAAAAAAAAAATCGGTCCAGATTTAGATATAGCTCCCATATATATCTTTCATCCGATATGGCTTTTTAAGGCTGTAGAAGCCACAATTTTCGTCCGATCTCCACAAAATTTGGCATTGGGTATTTTATTTGAGGTTTACATATGTGAGCAAAATTTCATAAAAATCGGTTCAGATTTAGATATAGCTTCCATATATATCTGTCATCCGATATGCCCTTTTAAAGCTGTAGGAGCCGCAATTTTGGTCCGATCTCTATCAAATTTGGTATGAAATGTTTCGTGTGACGTCCCAATATGTGTGCAAAATTTCATCTAAATCGGTTCAGACTTAGATATAGCTCCCATATATATCTTTCGTCCGATTTGACCTATAAAGGTTGTAGAAGGCACAGTTTTGGTCCGATATCTACAAAATTTGGTAGGAAGTCCTTTTTATGACGTCCCAATATGTGCGCAAAATTTCATCATAATCGGATCAGATTTATATAAAACTCCCATGCATATCTTTCATCCGATATGCCCTATTGAAGCTTTAGTAGCTTCAATTTTGGTCCCATCCTTACAAAATTTGGAATGGCATCTGCAAAGGTCGTTACTGGCAACCTTCTGTCTGTCAGCATATTTTCCGATTAGACAGTGACCTCTCATGACGGACACAATGACTGAGACGTCTGTTCTAGCCAATGCCAGCAAAGCAGTAGACCTTTTCAAGTCTAATTTTGGAATGCTCACAGCCCCCTTTGTGGCCATCTATCATTCGTTGACATTCGGGTCTGATCCTGAAAACTTAGCTTACATGTCGCTAGAGGCATGTCCACAGATTCCAGTTTCCAAAATCTATCCAAGTTGGATAAGAATTGCGCATTTTTGTCCAAATCGGACAAAAATTGCTCCCTCCCGAAGCTCAAGTAATCAAGACCCAAGATCGGTTTATATTGCCGCTATACCGATACGATTTAGCCCATTTCCAGTCCCAACCGATTTACACTAAAATGAAGTAAAAATATTTCAACGCCTGGCTTTTGTCCTTTGAAAGTTGGCGTGCTTTCGATAGAAATAGTGGAAAATATTGGTTTTTTATTGACCAAAGACCTTAAATCGGGAGATCGATATTTACGACGACCAAGAACATACATTAGACCGTCCCACGCTATAGCGAAGAATAGTTTTTTTTTGCAAATAAAAAAAAAACCTTTGTTGCCTTTTAATCCTAATAGGCAAAATACCCAATATTCGGTCGGTTGTAAAGATCGGACTAAAATTGTTGATATTGTAGCCTTCAAAGGCCATATCGGATGGAAGATATATATGGGAGCTATATCTAAATCTGAACCGATTACAATGACATTTGGCACACGTATTTGGGCGTCAATTGAAACACCTCATGCAAAATGTTGTGAAGCTCGGACCAATATTTTGGCTTCATAGCCTCCACAGGCCGTATCGGACGGAAGGTATATAGGGGAGCTATATCTATGTCTGAACCGATTTTTTCAATATCAATAGCGTTCAACCTTGGACCCATGAAGTGACCCTTGCAAAATTTTGTGGCAGTCGGACATCAAATGCAACCTGTGCGTTGATTACAAGAATACAAGGACAGACAGACGGAACGACGGACATGGGTAAATCAAATCAGCAAGTGATCCTAAGCCGATCGGTATACTTATCAATGGGTCTACCTCGTCTCCTTCTTAGCGTCGTCGCATTGATTGCCCTGATTTTAATGCATATCAGCCATGGAGAGAAGTACCAAAGAGGGTTTGCCTTGCAGTACGTCTTCCAAACTCGGTTATAGAAAGAAGGTATCTAACCATTGAGCTTAATCTTATGTGCTACTGTACTCATTGATGTTTGAAAATAATGTCTCCGGTCATTCAATTTGCATTTACTAAATACCAAACATTGGAAAAATCTGCGAGGTCACTTGTAAAAGTGCAAGTGTGGCAAAACTTTTCAGAATGCCTAAAATCGGTCACAAAACTTATATGCGCCATTGGGAGACCCTTTATGTTCGGTGAAGACTTTACATATAAAAGTAAAGAGCTTTCGAAAAGTTGGCTTAAGAACGACAAACTCCACTGGAGCTCTGCTCCACTTACCTGGAACCTTTACTCGAATTTGGAATTTCCCACCCCACTGTTTTTCTGTAGTTAAAAAATAGTTAAAACAACCAAAGCGAGTTAAGTTCGGCCGGGCCGAATCTTATGTACCCTTCACCATGGATCGCATGGATGTCGAGTTCTATGCGCGGTATCTCTTTTTAGGCAAACAAAGAATAATGAATAACAACTGTTATGCTATTGAAGCTATATCAGGTTATAGTCCGATTCGGACCATAAATGAATGCTGAACATTGTAGAAGTCATTGTGTAATATTTCCGTTCATTTGGATAAGAATTTCGCATAGTAGGGGCTCAAGAAACAAAATCGGCAGATAGGTTTATATGGGAGCTATATCAAGCTATTGATCGATTCAGACCACATAAGACACGTATGTTGAAAGTCATGAGAGATTCCGTTGTACAAAATTTCTGCCAAATCGGATGAAAATTGCGCCCTCTATTGGCTCAAGAAGTCAAGACCCGAGATCGGTTTATATGGCAGCTATATCAGGTTATGTTCCGATTTGAACCTTATTTGGCACAGTTGTTGAAAGTCATAGTAAAACACTTCGTGCCAAATTTCAGCCAAATTGGATAAAAATTGCGCCTTCTAGAGGCTCATGAAGTCAAGACCCAAGATCGGTTTATATGTCAGCTATATCAGGTTATGTACCGATTTGAACCTTATTCGGCACAGTGGTTGAAAGTCATAATAAAACATCTCGTGCAAAATTTCAGCCAAATCGGATAAGAATTGTGCCCTCTAGCGGCTCAAGAACTCAGGACCCCAGATCGATTTATATGGCAGCTATATCAGGTTATGTACGGATTTCAACCATACTCAGCACAGTTGTTGGAAGTGATACCAAAACACCACGTGCAACATTTCATTCTAATCGGATGAGAATGGCGACCTTCAGCGGCTGAAGAAATCAAGACCCAAGATCGGTTTATATGGCAGCTATATCAAGTTATGGACCGATATGGCCCATTTACAATCCCAACCGACCTATACTAATAAGAAATATTTGTGCAAAATTTCAAGCGGCTAGCTTTACTCCTTCAAAAATTAGCGTGTTTTCGACGGACGGACGGAAGGACAGGGGTCTTAAACCCATATTTCGAGGTGTTACAAACAGAATGACGAAATTAGTATACCCCCATCCTATGGTGGAGGGTATAAAGAGGTGAACCTACAAGAAATTATTCTTAACATAATGTATCTACTCTCCGCCATAGAGTGGGGTCATACTAGCATCGTTTTCCGCTTGTAACCTATCAAAAATTTTATCGCTCTCACATGCTTATATGTTAGGACATGCCCCTCCGTCAGCCTGTTGAAATCTAGTGCTAACTTTCGAACGTCTAGTGCTATGTAGATCCTCGAACATTTGAGAGAATGCCCAGAGGCCATAGTTCTCATACGATTGTATAGAATTTTGCAATGATGTTCCATTATCACATCTGATATATGTATATGTCAAGCAATTGGTTCATGACTATAGATCCCCTAGAAACTCGATATTCCCATTTAACTTAAGCGCCTGGTGGTCAAAATTTTTATCGAATTTGACTGAAAATTTCCGTTATGACTTTGCATGCATGGTCGGAATAGGTCTTTGGCCAAGTAAAGCTGCAAGCAGTCATAAAACATATTGCCAGCAAATTATCTTTAAGAAGAGATTAAAATCTTGGCCCTTACATCCGGCCCCTTCATTATTTCATCTGGTCGAACTCAACTTTTTCACATTTCCTGATGATGATTTGAATTTTAAAAGAAAACCATTTTTGGTTGGAGCAACTAATCATTCTCAAATATTTTGTTTAGGCCATAAACGTTAATTGAGCATACAAGCATCGGACAACTTATGTGCGGGAAAGTGTTAACCTTTGGCAATAACTAAGTCCTGGTATTGGTTACACACACATATAACGAAGCATGCAAGACAGGAAAATCGATATTACGAGTATACTGTACGACAACGGCCACATGCATAAAATGTCACATTAAGGTATTTTTAAACTTAACTTATTAACAGCCGTATTAAACGTTCGTTCAAGGGGTTCGCATACGTTGCGTTGTCATTTAATGATTAACATGTTGCTGCTGCTCAACACTGTAGGTTATTAGGCATCACACTCATTCACACACACACACACACATACACAGGCACACAAACTGGGGGCATCTAAAAACATCATTGATGCGCGTTGAATGTTGCTGTTTATACTGTCGTAGTCTCACCAACACATTTGACATTGGCGTTCAGCCAGGTGCATGTCACACATCGATGATGATGATGATGATGGTGGTGGCGACGTGTATGAGGATGACGATACGCCGATATGCCTAAAGTGACAAGACAGCAAGTGTCAACAGATATATCCTTGTGCACGCTGTAGTAGTGCTGTGATGATACTCGTAATGCGCCATGAACGAGCTCATCTACATGTGTATACAAGGATGTGTGTGTACATATATGCTCACACAGATGTGTATATACACACAAACACAAGTTTTCTTTTTATATATGTAAAAGTGCATGAGATAACACTAATGATAGGGTTGCCAAGAAAAGTGCTATGTATAGTGGAACTAACTAAATTTCCCATGAAAATTCCATTAGAGAACAGGGGATACTTCTCTCATATCAATGAGTGCAGTCCGAATAATGCTTAAGCTCAATGTTAAGGGGCAGAGTCCGAACGGCGTGTCGCATAGAGACACCACTTGGTAGAGAAGTTTAAACATGCTAGGATACATTACAAATGTAGCCAGCATTGCAACTTTTGCCCATGAACATTCCACTAAGGAACAGGGGCAAACTTCTCACATATCAATGAGTGCAGTCCGATTCAAGTTTTAGGTTCAATGATAAGGGGCTTCCCTTTTATAGCCGAGTCCGAACGGCGTGCCGCAGTGCGACACCTATTTGGAAAGAAGTTTTACATGGCATAGTACCTCACAAATGTTGCCAGCATTAGGAGGGGAAAACCACCGCTGAAAATTTTTTTGGATGGTCTCGCCAGGATTCGAACCCGAGCGTTCAGCGTCATAGGCGGACATGCTAACCTCTGTAATACGGTGACCTCCTAGTAGTACGGTAGCCAGCATTACTAAGGGAATAATCACAGCTGAAATTTTTAGATGTTCACACCGGGATTGCAACCCAGGTGTTCGGCGTCAAAGGCGGGCATGCTAACATCTGAGCCACCTAAGGCCTTGAAACTTTGCACATAGTCTCGATAATATGTCAAATTTCAAAGAGATATCTCTATTCATTCTCAATGGCATATTTTTTACCTGTTTTTATACCCACCGCCGAAGGATGGGGGTATATTCATTTTGTCATTCCGTTTGCAACATATCGAAATTTCAATTCCGGACCCTATAAAGTGTATATATTCTTGACCAGAGTAAAAATCGGATACGATCTAGACATGTCCGTCCGTCTGTCCATCTGTCTGTCTGTTGAAATCACGCTACAGTCTTTGAAAATAGAGATATTGAGCTGAAACTTTGCACAGATTCTTTTTTTGTCCATAAGCTGGTTAATTTCGAAGATGGGCTAGATCGGACTATATATTGATATAGCCCCCTTATAGACCGATCATTTATGGTCTTGGGGCCCATAAAAGCCACTTTTATTATTTGATTTTGCTGAAATTTGGGATAGTGAAATGTGTTAGGTCCTTCGACTTCCTTCTTCAATTAGGCGCAGATCGGTCCAGATTTGGATATAGCTGCCATATAGACCGATCCTTCGATTTAGGGTCTTAGGCCCATAAAAGGGGCATTGATTTGTCGGATGTTGCTGAAATTTGGGACAGCGGGTTGTGTAAGGCCCTTCAACGTCCTTCGTTAATTTGGCCCAGATAGGTCCAGATTTGGATATAGCTGCCGTATAGACCGATATTTCGATTTAAGGTCTTAGGGCCATAAAAGGCGCTTTTATAGTCCGATTTTTGCTGAAATTTGGGATAGTGAGTTGCCCTTCGACATATTTTTTTAATTTTGCCCAGATCGGTCCAAATTTGGAAATAATTGCCTTATAGACCGATCCGCCGATTTGGGGTCTTAGGCCCAAAAATGCCATATTTATTATCCGATTTTGCTGAAATTTGGGACAGTGAGTTGTAATAGGCCCTTCGACATATTTTTTCAATTTGACCCAGATCGGTCCAGATTTGGATATAGCTGCAGTATAGACCGATCTCTTGATTTCAGGTTTTGGACCCATAAAAGGCGCATTTATTGTCTGATGTTGCTGACATTTGGGACAGTGAGTTGGGTTAGGCCCTTCGACATCCATCTTTGATTTGGCCCAGATCGCTCCAGATTAGGATATAACTGCCATATAGACCGATCTCTCCATTTAAGGTTTTGGCAGGCCCAAAAAAAAAAAGCGCATTTATTGTCCCATGTTGCTGAAATTTCGGACAGTGAGTTGTGTTGGGACCAACGACATTCTTCTTCAATTCGGGTCAAATCGGTTTAGATTTGGATATAGCTACAGTATAGACCGATCTCTCGATTTAAGGTTTTGGGCCTATAAAAAGCGCATTTATAGTCCCATGTTGCTGAAATTTGGGAAAGTGAGTTGCGTTAGGTTCTCGAAAACTTTCTGCACTTTGGCCCTGATCGGTACAGATTTGGATATAGCTGCCATATAGACTGATCCTTCGATTTAGAGTCTTAGGCCCATAAAAGGCGCATTTATTGACGGATGTTGCTGAAATTTGGGACAGCGGGTTCTGTAAGGTCCTTCGACATCCGTTTTCGATTTGGCCCGGATCGGTACAGATTTGGATATAGCTGCCATATAGACCGATCCTTCGATTTAGGGTCTTAGGCCCATAAAAGCCACTTTAATTATCCGATTTTGCTTAAATTTGGACAGTGAGTTAAGTTAGGCCCTTCGACATCCTTTCTATACCCTCCACCGAAGGGTATAGCGTAAAAATCTAAGACGATCTAGACATGTCCGTCCGTCTGTCTGTTGAAATCACGCTACAGGCTTCAAAAATGGAGATATTGAGCTGAAACTTTACACAGATTCTTTTTTTTATCCATAAGCAGGTTAAGTTCGAAGATGGGCTATATCGGAGAATATCTTTATATATCCCCCATATAGACCAATCCGCCGATTTAGGGTCTTAGGTCCATAAAAGCCACATTTATTATATGATTTTTTTAAATTTGGAACAGTGAGTTTTATTAGGCCCTTCGACATATTTTTTTCAATGTGGCCCAGATCGGTCCAAATTTGGATATAGCTGTCAATCCGCCGATTTAGCGTCTTAGGCCCATAAATGCAACATTTATTATCCGATTTTCCTGAAATTTGGGACAGTGAGTTGTGTTAGGCCCTTCGACATCCTTTGTTTATTTGGCTCAGAGCGATCCAGATTTGGATATAGCTGCCATATAGACCAATCTCTCGATTTAAGGTTTTAAGCCCATAAAAGGCACATTTATTGTCTGATGTTACTGAAATTGGAGCAGTGAGTTGTGTTAGGCCCTTCGACATCCTTTGTCAATTTGGCTCAGATCGCTCCAGATTAGGATATTGCTGCCATATAGGCCGATCTCTCGGTTTTAGGTTTTGGGGCCATAAAAGGCGCATTTATTGTCCGATTTTGCCGAAATTTGGGACAGTGAGTTGTGTTAGGTCCTTCAACATTCCTTTTTATTTTGGCTCAAATCGGTCCAGATTTGAATATAGCTGCCGTGTTGACTGATATCTCGATTTAAGGTTTTGGACCCATTAAAGGCGCATTTATTGTCCGATTTCGCCGAAATTTGGGACAGAGCGTTGTGTTAGGCATTCAAATTCAAACGAGTATCTTAAGAATATTTAAGATTATTTCTCTTTACGTTGGCAACCCTTTGGTTTGAATTTTTTATATGTTGTCAGTTGTAGTACGCGAACGCGGATACCAGAGTATTGACACAAGGTGAAATGTTTGCGTGACACAAACAGTTAATGTTTTGCTAAAAAAGAACACGGCAATGCCAACATCGATGGCGGCAACACCAACACCATCGCAGACACCAGCACCACCTAACATCCTTTCGATGATGGGGAATCCATGCGGTGTTGATACTTGCCACAAAAACCCCCAACTGTTAAGAATGCGGCAGCATAGCCGCATGGCCCCACCATACCCTATTGGCACCGCACTTACCTCCAGCCATAATCCACGGTGGTTTGCTAGATGGCATGGCAATAAATTAAACGATTATAAGTTTTTTCTTCTTTTTTGTTTGTTTTATAATTTATTTCGTTCTTTAATTTTTATCCTTTAAATTTTTTGTTTTATAAATATTTGTCTGTTATACATGTCTTACTCGTAATGTGTACAATATGTATGCATGTATGCGTGTCTGCATGTCTGTGTATATGTTTGTAATTGCTTCCGCTTTTTGTTTGCCTTTCTGTTTAATACTTTGCACTGTTTTTATTTATGTTGTAATCCGGTTTTCTTATGCAATTTTCTCGATTTTTGTAATGTAAGGGTTTTAACATAAATTGTTGCTCATATGCAAGGATTTGAAATGAATGCAAAATTTTAGTGGAAATTTCGCTATTTTTACTCTGACATTTAAAAATGAATTTTGGGAACCAATATGGAGATATGTCTGTCTGTCTGTCTGTTTATTGTTTTGGTGATATTTGGAAGTTGCCTTGCTGCATTCTTTTAGATTTAGTTTCGGGTAAATAACATAACTAAGAATAAGTAGAAGAAGATTTACATAATTATTTTTACAAACGCTATTAGAATTGCATTTTATTTGTTTTTAATAAATTTATACTTTGATTAATAAGCGTAATTTTGCAAAGGTTATTTACTTAAAATAATTCTAAAATAAAAATAAATAGACATCAGTTTTTTTTTTAAATATAAACAATAGGCTTGATTAAGTTATGCACTCGTATGTTTAAGAATTATTTTATGTTGTATTTTGATTTTATCCTTTTTTTTTATCGATTTTGAACATTTAAAATGTATTTGGTTTTCAAAGTAGTGTCTCCAAATGAACAAGGATGAGGTGATGTTAAAAGAGTTAGTAGTTGAAAAAATTGTAAATTTCGGCCGGGCCCAACTTTGAATGCCCACCACCTCGGGTATATATATGTAAACCAAATTTCATCAAAATCCTGTGAAAATTGCATTCATTATGTCCCATATCAGTTATATCTAAATATGTTCCGATTTGAACCAAATACTAATAAGTACAAGTCATTGTTCAATTGTGTATAAAAAAGATTGGCCTTTTTAGTAGCTACATCTATAAATTAACCGATCTGAACCATATACGACACGGATGTCGAAAAGCCTAACATAACTCAATGTGTCAAATTAAAGTGACATCAAATTATAAGCGCCTTTAATGGGACCAAAACCTAAAATCGAGAGATCGGTATATATGGCAGCTTTATTCAAATCTGCACCGATCTCGGCCAAATTTAAGAAGGACTTCGAAGAACCTAACGCAACTCACTGTCTCAAATTTCAGCGACATCGGACAATAAATGCGCCTTTTATGGCTCCAAAACCTAAAATCGAGAGGTCGGTCTATATGGCAGCTATATCCAAATCTGGACCGATCTGTGCCATATTGCAGAAATATGTCAAGGGGCTTAACATTACTCACTGTCCCAAAATTTCGGCGACATCGGATAATAAGTGAGTCTTTTATGGGCCCAAAACCTTAAATCGTGAAATCGGTCTATATGGCAGCTATATCCAAATCTAGACCGATCTGGGCCAAATTTACGAAGGATGTCTACGGGCCTAAGACAACTCACTGTCCCAAATTTCAGCAAAATCGGATAATAAATGTGGCTTTTATGGGCCTAAGACCCTAAATAGGAGGATCGGTCTATATGGTAGCTATATTCAAATCTGGACCGATCTCGGCAAATCTAAAAAGGACTTCGAAGAACCTAACACAACTCACTGTCCCAAATTTCGGCGACATTGGACAATAAATGAGTCTCTTATGGGCCCAAAACCTTAAATCGAGAAATCGGCCTATATGGCAGCTATATCCAAATCTGAACCGTTCAAGCCCAAATTAAAGAAAGATATCAGAGTGCCTAAGAAAACTCACTGTCTGAAATTTCAGCAAAATCGGAAAATAAATGTGGCTTTTATGGGCCCGAGACCCTAAATCAGAGGATCGGTCTATATGGCAGCTATATTCAAATCTGAACAAATCTGTGCCATATTGCAGAAATATTTCAAGGGGCCTAACTTTACTCACTGTCCCAAATTTCAGTGACATCGGACAATAAATGAGTCTTTTATGGGCCCAAAACCTTAAATCGAGAAATCGGTCTATATGGCAGCTATATCCAAATCTGAATCGATCAAGGCCAAATTAAAGAAAGATATCAGAGTGCCTAAGAAAACTTACTGTCCAAAATTTCAGCGAAATCGGATAATAAATGTGGCTTTTATGGGCCTAAGACCCTAAATCGGAGGATCGGTCTATATGGGGGCTATATTGAGATATATTCCGATGTAGCCCATCTTCGAACTTAACCTGCTTATGGACAAAAAAAGAATCTGTGCAAAGTTTCAGCTCAATATCTCTATTTGTATACCCTCCACCATAGGACTATCTGGGGGTATACTAATTTCGTCATTCTGTTTGTAACACCTCGAAATATGCGTCTAAGACCCCATAAAGTATATACATTCTTGATCGTCATGTCATTTTAAGTCGAACTGGCCATGTCCGTCCGTTTGTCCGTCCGTCCGTCTGTCTGTCGAAAGCACGCAAAATTTCGAAGGAGTAAAGCTAGCCGCTTGAAATTTTGCACAAATAATTCTTATTAGTGTAGGTCGGTTGGAATTGTAAATGGGTCAAATCAGTCCATGTTTTGATATAGCTGCCATATAAACCGATCTTGGATCTTGATTTCTTGAGCCTCTAGAGGGCGCAATTATCATCCAATTTGACTGGAATTTTGCACATAGTGTTTTGTTATCACTTCCAATAACTGTGTGAAGGATGGTTCAAATCGGTTCATACCCTGATATAGCTGTCTTATAAACCGATCTTGGATCTTGACTTCTTGAGCCAATAGAGCGTGCAATTCTCATCCGATTTGGCTGAAATTTTGCATGAGGTGTTTTGTTATCACTTCCAATAACTGTGCGAAATAAGGTCCAAATCGGTCAATAACCTGATATAGCTGCCATATAAACCGATCGTGGGTCTTGACTTCTTGAGCCTCTAGAGGGCGCAATGCTCATTAAATTTGACTGAAATTTTTCACATATTGTTGTGCTATCACTTCCAACAACTTTGTAAAGTATGGTTCAAATCGGTCCGTAACCTGATATAGCTGTCTTATAAACCGATCTTGGATCTTGACTTCTTGAGCCTCTAGAGGGCGCATTTCTTATCCAATTTGACTGAAATTTTGCACATAGTGGTTTGATATCACTTTGATATCACAATAACTGTGCAAAGTTTGGTTCAAATCGGTCCATACCCTGATATAGCTGTCATATAAACCGATCTGAGATCTAGAGTTCTCGATTCTCTAGAGAGCCCAATTCTCATCTGATTTGGCACAGATTTTGTACAACGGCTTCTCCCATGGCCTTCAACATACGTGTGCAATATGGTCTGAATCGATATATAGCTTGACACAGCTCCCATATAAACCTATCTCCCGATTTTGCTTCTTGAGCCCCGAATCGGACTATAACTTGATATAGCTCCTCCTTCGTCCATATTCATTATTCTTTGTTTGCCTAAAAAGAGATACTGCACAAAGAACTCCACAGATGAAATCCATGGTGGAGGGTATACAAGATTCGGCCCGGCCGAACTTAGCACGCTTATACTGTAGTGTGATTTCAATAGACAGACGGACAAACGGACCGACATGTCGTCTTAGATGTTTACGCTGATCAAGAATATATATACTTTATAGGGTCGAAAATGTATATTTCCATGTGTTGCAAACGGAATGACAAAATGAATATACCCCTCTCCTTCGGTGATGGGTATAAAATTCTTCCCAGCGTTATTAACTCCTGCAGATGCATTTCATGGAAATCGGCTTAGATTTAGATATAGCTCCCATATATATGTACGGTGGCATAGGGGCCACCGTAGCGCAGAGGTTAGCATGTCCCCCCATGACGCTGAACGCCTGGGTTCGACTCCTGGCGAGACCATCAGTAATGAATTTTCAACGGTGGTTTTCCCCTCCTAATGCTGGCAACATTTGTGAGGTACTATGACATGTACAACTTCTCTTCAATGAGGTGTAGCACTACGGCACGCCGTTCGGTCTCGGCTCATTATCCTTGAGATTAAACTTGACGCGGGCTGCACTCATTGATATGTGAGAAGTTTGCCCCTGTCGCTTAGTGGAATATTCATGAGCAAGCCAGGAAAGGAATATCCTTTAATTTGTTATCAAATGAATAATAACGGAATACTGGTGTTCTTTTCACAATCCACTCGTTTCCAATATTAACCACTGACATTACAAACAATTTCTTCTTTAGAATATGTCTTGATCTTTGAAACCAATGCCTCAATTTGCAATCTTTTAAGAGTCTCCAATTTTTGAGTACACCAACAAATTATTGTTCATTTGGAAACACTGTGCGAGGAAAGTTTTGTTTGCCTCGGCCTTTATTAAATATCATAGTCACATTATTGAGAAAACTTTTAAGGTTTTCATTAGATATCGCTCTTAATAATAAATACTTAACAGATACATATTTACTGGTACTATTTACATGATGTGCTCCATTAGAAGAATACAGACATCGTGTGCTCCTATATATATATGGGTGTATATATGGGGTCCTTGGCACAGAGGATATAAGTGTCCTTTAATATTTACCCTTGCTTGGCAGCACAACAATGGCAGGATGATGTTTATAAACGACCAGTCGAAAGTCAAAGTCGATTATTTTATGCAAATGCTGCATACTGGTCGAAGATGATGACGACGGCGATGATGGTTCTTCTAAGTGGAGCAGTGTATAAGTGTTTCTGTGTGTGTATGTGTGTGTGAGTCAGAGTATGTGTAAATATCCTTGTTTCCTGTCCTCGTATGTACAACATTTTGTAAATTTCCATGCTTATGCTAATTATGTCCTTATGATACACTCTCCTTACGTGACTACGATAAATCTATGATGCTATAACAACAATTTCGAGTTAAGTTAGGCTAGGCTAGGCTAAATGCTATGTAACTTTTAAGTGCGTTCATTCATTTACAGTTGTTGCTGTTGTTTTTCTCCTTCCGCTTAAGTATGTCCATTTTTGTGTCTGTCTGTGTCCTGTGTGTGTTGCCCCCATTGGCATAAATAATAAATAGTGTTAGTGTTCCTCTGTGTTTTTTTGTTTGTTCTACTTTGCAGGTATTTACATCGCAATATGTTCAATTTTCTTGTTTCTCACTTTTGCCCGCATTGAAAGGCGAGCAAAGCAATAAATGAGGTTTAACAAGTGTTTAGTGTTTGTCCACACTATGTAACAAAATTTGTAAAACGGTTTTTTTTATAATAAAAATGGGAAAATTCAGGAACAAATTGTATGAAAGCTAACTATATCTAACAATAAACCGATCTGAACCATATGCGACACGGATGTCGAAAAGCCTAACATAAGTCACTGTGTCAAATTTCAGTGAAATCGGATTATAAATGCGCCTTTTATGGGGCCAAGACTTTAAGTCGAGATATCGGTCTACATGGCAGCTATATTCAAATCTGGACTGATCTGGGCCAAACTGAAGGAGGACGTCGAAGAGCCTAACACAAATCACTGTCCCAAATTTCAGCGACATCGGATAATATATGCGGCTTTTATGGGCCCAAAACCTTATAACGAGAGATCGGTCTATATGGCAGCTATATCCAAATCTGGACCGATCTGTTGGAAGATTGACAATATCGGACTATATCCGATGCCGCCGAAATTTAGGACAGTGCGTTGTTTTAGGCCTCTCGATATCTTTCCGCAATATAGCCTATATCGGTTCAGATTTGGATATAGCTGCCATATAGACCGATCTCTCGATTTAAGGTCTTGGGTCCATAAAAGGCGCATTTATTGTCCGATTTCGCGGAAATTTGGAACAGTGAGTTGCATTAGGTTCTTCAATAACATTCTGCAATTTGGCTTAGATCGGTCCAGATTTGGATTTAGCTGCCATATAGACCGATCCTCCGATTTAGGGTCTTAGGTCCATAAAAACCACATTTCTCATCCGATTTTGCTGAAATTTGGGACAGTGAGTTGTGTTGGGCACTTCAATATCTCTTGTCAATTTGGCTCAGATCGGTTCAGATTTGGATATAGCTGCCATATAGACCGATCCTCCGATTTAGGGTCTTAGGTCCATAAAAGCCACATTTATAATCCGATTTTGCTGAAATTTAGGACAGTGAGTTTTGGTAGACCCTTCGACATTCTTCTTCAATTTGGTTTAGATCGGTTCAGATTTGGATATAGCTGCCATATAGACCGATCCTCCGATTTAGGGTTTTAGGCCCATTACAGTCACATTTACTAACCGATTTTGCTGAAATTTGGCACAGTGCGTTGTGTTAGACCCTTCGACATCCTTTATCAATTTGGCTCAGATCGGTCCAGATTTGGATTTAGCTGCCATATAGCCCGATCCTCCGATTTAGGGTCTTAGGCCCTTAAAAGCCACATTTGTAATCCGATCTTGTTGAAATTTGGGACGGTGAGTTGTGTTAAGTCCTTCGACATTCTTCTTCAATTTGGTTTAGATCGGTTCAGATTTGGATATAGCTGCCATATAGACCGATCCTCCGATTTAGGGTTTTAGGCCCATTACAGTCACATTTACTAACCGATTTTGCTGAAATTTGGGACAGTGAGTTGTGGTAAACCCTTTGACAACCTTCGTCAATTTGGTTTAGATCGGTTCAGATTTGGATATAGATGCCGACCGATCCTCCGATTTAGGGTCTAAGGCCCTTAAAAGGCACATTTATAATCCGATTTTGTTGACGTTTAAGACAGTGAGTTATCTTAGGCCCTTCGACATCCTCCGATAATATGGCTCAGATCGGTTCAGATTTGGATATAGCTGTCATATAGACCGATCCTCCGATTTAGGGTCTTAGGCCCATAAAAGATGCATTTCTCATCCGATTTTGATGAAATTTGGTACAATAGGTTGAGTTAGGCCCTTCGACATCCTTCGTCAATTTGGCTCAGATCGGTCTAGATTTGGATATAGCTGCCATATAGACCGATCCTCCGATTTAGGATCTAGGGCCCATAAAAGCCACATTTATTATCCGATTTTACTGAAATTTGGAACAGTGAGTTGTGGTAGACCCTTCGACATTCTTCTTAAATTTGGCCTAGATCGGTCCAGATTTGGATATAGCTGCCATATAGACTGATATCTCGATTTAAAGTCTTGGCCCCATAAAAGGCGCATTTATAATCCGATTTCACTGAAATTTGACACAATGACCTATGTTGGGCTTTTCGACATCCTTGTCGTACATGGTTTAGATTGATTTATTTTTATATATGTCTACTGTACTTATTAATATTTGGTCCAAATCGGAACATATTTCGATATAACTGCTATGGGACATATAGTATGCAATATTCACCGGATTTTGATGGAAGTTGGTTTACCTATATAAACGAGGTGGTGGATATCCAAAGTTCGGCCCGACGAAACTTAACGCCTTTTTACTTCTTTACTAGTCTTTTTGTTGGTTCGATCCCACTGAGCATCATCTGCATAGCAGTCATATTGAAATCCCTCTTCAGGCTGTCTCAGTCAACTCCCATATAAACTGACTCCCCGTTTTTGCTTCTGGAGCTAGCAGAGACTTTTGTCTTGTTTTGACTTCCAACATTGGTTCCTAGCTTGGTCAATAAAAAAAAAATCAAAGTTTTCCATATTGTGTTACATAGTGCCATTTGGTCTGTCTCTCTCAGTGTGTCCATGTGGCGGGCCATTCATATTTATTGCATATTTATTTTTGTGTTTTAGTAGTATTCTCAATAGTCATAACTCACTAGCGTAGCAAGGATATGATGGGGGGTATGGCTTTGGTTATGGATATATGAATACGATTAGTATTTGTATTATTATAAGAGTTGTAGTTGTAGTAGAAGTAGGTATTTTTTTGTATTTTGGCCTCTATTTACCTTTACCTAGTATGTACAAGCTTAGTCGGTCTATATAATGTATCTATAGACCGGCACTGCTAATGCTCTGCTCTGCTCTGCTCTTTAACGCCGTTAATTTGGTCAGCAATTAATAAAGTGTGGTCATCCCAACCAATTATCAATTCACCACGTTGTCGGCGTTGGCGTCATCTCTGACGCTTTTGTCATCGTTTAATACATAAATTATCTATCATTGAACTGATGATTAACTAATGTTTTATGATTACAATATTTATAATAAATTATAAATAATAATATACTCAGCCATCCATTGTGACGAGTTAAGTGTCTATGTATATGTGAGTCAGTCGGTGTTTGTTTTGTTGTTGTTGTTGTTCTTGTTTGGTTTGTAAGGATATGTTGGATAAGGATATGCATGAACGTTTTGTGTGTGTGTCGCTTAAAGAGGGCTTTTATGTTAGATTTTTTTTGTGCGGCATTGTTTTAATTGAAAGTGTTAATTTCCCTAACAGCACAATGGATTTGTGTCAATGATTTTGTCTCTATAGAAGTTAAAGAGAGAATTTATTGAACAAATAAAAATAAAATATTTAATAGTTCAATAGGGAGGAAAAAAAAAACTGTTACAAAATAAAAATTTCAAGACATACAATTAAGGGCTTTCAATATTTCATTGCTATATGAGGATTTGTCTCATTGTTGATAGCTGCCATAATACGAGGCATGAACTTGGCTGTGGATTTGTGGTTAGTCGGAGACTGAAAGACCTTGTCTCCAGCTTTACTCCGGTGGATGAGAGGCTAGCCACAATCCGCATAAAAGCCAAATTCTTCAACATCAGCCTTATTTGTGACCATGCCCCGACAGAAGACAAAGACCAGCAGACCAAGCATATTTTCTACGAGCGCCTAGAGAGAGAGAATATGACCTCTGCCCCGCCCATGATCGTTTGTCCTGGGAGATTTTAATGCGCAAATGGGGAAGGAAGATATTTTTGGTCCAACAGTCGGAAAGTTTAGCCTACACGAGATAACGTCCAGTAATGGGTTGAGGCTGATAGATTTCGCCGCGGCAAAAAACATGGTAGTTAGTAGCACCAGATTTCAACATAAAACCAGTAAGGAAGGGCAAAAGTCGGACGGTGCCGAACATCTATATGAGGGCTATGTCTAAATCTGAACCGATTTCAAGCAAACTCCTCAGATACTGTGCCAGTCGTTGAGGAAAGCGTTGTGCAAAATTTTGCCAAGATGGATTAATAAATGCGCTTGCTGTGACTCTAGAAGTTAAAATCGGGCGATATATATTCATGAGAGCTATATCTAAATCTGAACCGATTTCCATGAAATTCACCAGCAATATTAAAAGTTGAGACAAAATCAATCCTGTCGAATTTCGAGAAAATCGGTTAACAAATGACCATTTTATTGCAATATTACTGGAAATCAAACGAACATATATATGAGGGCTATATCTAAATCTAAACCGATTCCAAGCAAACTTCTTTGATAATGTGGTAGTCGTCGAGGAAAGCGTTGTGCAAAATTTTACCAAGATGGATCAATAAATGCGCTTGCTGTGACTCTAGAAGTTAAAATCGGCCAAATATATATACATGAGAGCTATATCTAAATTTGGACCGATTTCTATGAAATTCACCCGCAATATTGAGAGTCATAAGAAAATCCTTCCCGCCGAATTTCGAGAAAATCGGATAACAAATGAGCATTTTATTGCATTATTACTGGAAATCGGACGAACATATATATGAGGGCTATATCTAAATATGATCCGATTTCAAGCAAACTCCTCAGATACTGTGGCAGTCGTCGAGGAAAGCGTTGGGCAAAATTTTGCCAAGATGGATCAATAAATGCGCTTGCTGTGGCTCTAGAAGTTAAAATCGGGCGATATATATACATGAGAGCTATATCTAAATCTGAAGCGATTTTCATGAAATTCACCAGTAATATTGAGAGTAGAGAGAAAGTCACTCCTGCCGAATTTCGAGAAAATCGGATAACAAATGACCATTTTATTGCATTATTACTGGAAATCGGACGAACATATATATGAGGACTATATCTAAATCTGAACCGATTTCATTTGCGCGGATGACAGTAATCTCTGTCATTCATACTCATTTGACCATAGGCCGGGTCTTCGAGAGACTGAGGACAAAAGGAGGGTTATGGACGATACAGTCTGCCTCTGCGGTCGAATGAGTGGAGTAGATTTTAATGCACGGAAGACTTAGTGCTGCTTGTTGTCACACAAACGATTCGCTGAACGATTACGATCATCTTTGTCCATTAACGGTGTAGATGTTGAGCAATCAGAAGCTCTTGATATTCTGGGCATGGAAATATAACGCGACGTCCTTTGGGCTAAACATGTATTCGAAGTGTCGAAAAAAGCATTCAAGTGTTTAGGCTACCTTAAATGGTGTAAGAATTACTTCACTCCGTCTGATCTTCTTAGCATCTACACCACTACACCAAAAATGGAGTACAACTCACATGTATGGGCTGCAGCTTCAAAATCATCTCTGGAGCTACTGGACCGTGTACAAAGGAGAGCTATGGCGTTGATTGGGGACAGTGGGGTATCCAACTCTATTGCCTCCCTCCCATCATCGTCGCAATGTGGATTGTTGGGCGCTGTTCTATCGGTACTTTCATGGAGCGTGTTCGTCTGATATTCGTCTTCTGATTCCTGATGTAAGGATGTATGTTAGGGATACTAGACATTCCAGGAACTCACACCCGTTTGTAATTGATTGGCCAGCGGACCGCACAATGCATTATAGGGAGAATTCTTATTTCGCCCGAACCGTTCGTATGTGGAATCGACTTTCGGCTTAAGTTTTTCGCACCCACTTTGACATTCAAAGATTTAAGACAAATGTCAATAAGCATCCTTTTCCTCCCCTCCATTTCCTAATTTCCTCTCTCCAGCGCAATGCACTGCATTCATAGGGGACATCCCCTGCGTGTTGGGTGACAGAGAAAAAAAAAGAGACATTTTCATCGACACTCTTTTTGTTCAGTTTTTAAGTCCTCACAATACACACACACACACACACACACACAACCTTTCGACAGGTTTGAGTTGGCCTTAGTCTTAGAGTTTGTGTAGGGGGGAGATATGTTTCTGGTGTTGGGGTCTTTGTTTTGGGTGATATGTAGGTTATTATTGTCAATTTCAATATTTAAAAAAAAAGCGAAAATAATTTATAAACATTTTGCTATTTAATTCTTAAGAGACATTCAAGTGTCAAAGACTCTGCTATTTTTAAGTCATTTTTGCTTTCTGTATTGGATATTGAGTCAATGTTTAAATCCTCCATTTATCAACATATAAAGGTGTGAATTTAACTAAACTTCTCCTCTTTGGATTTAGGAATGTGTGATGATTGGAAGTTTTGTGTCTAAAAACTATTTTACGCTGGCCACCTTAAGAATGTCGCTATTAAAGCACTGCCACAAAGGATTAGTATATGCTTAGTTGGTATTGCTGTAGAAGCTGAAATGTTAGAGATATTTTTTATATAAGAATGCATTAGTTTTTTGTTTTTCTAAAGATTCTCTAAATTTTTCAGTTTTTCATTTGATTGAAGTACCTGATGAATCCTCCAGGTGATTGGGTGGATGTTCTGTATAGAACATGCTTTTGCCTATCGCTAGTGAACCTTTGCGTTCCACCGAACTGCTGGCCGACCCAAAACTTTGCAGGTTATTGCCAGCTATTGACGGCACCAAGGCTGTGGCACCCTGTGACGCTGGCGACGAGGACACACTTGTGCCTAGTAATTCATTTTTCAATGAACTCACATCAGTTTGGAGAGATTTCAAGGAATCATTCCGCACTGGAATGATGTTGTCTGTAATTAGAAAAAAATAAAAGAAGAAAAATGGAAAAAACAAAATTTAATTAATTGCATTGCGAGTTGCCATAACATTTGTCTCTATGAAATTAAACTTTTAACAATAATTTTTATTCAGATCATTTTTGGGCCAGAAAGAAGCTGGGAGTCTCTACCATAGGCACGATGCCGATTGTCTGGCAGACTTGAATGAAAGTCATCTAAATATTTCTATTTTTATCTATTTTTAGTGGGTGGAAAAACTATGTCATACTTACTTTCTCTTGTGTCTATGGTTGAATGCGTCACCTGCTTGGAAGGCGTTGATGGCAAGGGAATTTCTGAAATGAAAAAGAGATTAAAAATTTTTTTATATAAAAAGAAGGAAAAAAGCGTTAAGTTCGGCCGAGCCAAACTTTGAATACCCACCACCTCGGGTATGTATGTAAACCACCTTTCGCCAAAATCCGGTGAAAATGCATACCTTATACCCAATAGCAGCTATATCGAAATATGTTCCGATTTGGACCAAATACTAATCGGTACAAGTCATTGTTCAATTGTGTATAACCAAACATTGGTCTTTTAAGTAGCTTAATCTAAAAATAAACCGATCTGAACCATAAACGATGCCTTTTATGGGCGCAAGACCTCAAATCGAGAGATCGGCCACTATGGCAGCTATATTCAAATCTGGACCGATCTGGGCAAAATTGGAGAAAGATGTCGAAGGTCTTAACACAACTCACTGTCCCAAATTTCAGCAAAATCGGATAATAAATGCGCCTTTAATGGGCGCAAGACCTTAAATCGAGAGATCGGTCTATATGGCAGCTATATCCAAATCTGGACCGATCTAGGCCAAATTGAAGAAATATGTCGAAGGGCCTAACACAACTCACTGTCCCAAATTTCAGCAAAATCGGACAATAAATGCGCCTTTAATGGGCGCAAGACCTTCAATCGAGAGATCGGTCTATATGGCAGCTATATCCAAATCTGGACCCATCTAGGCCAAATTGAAGAACTATGTCGAAGGGCCTAACACAACTCACTGTCCCAAATTTCAGCAAAATCGGATAATAAATATCTCTTTTATGGGCCTAAGACCCTAAATCAGCGGATCGGTCTATATGGCAGCTATATCCAAATCTGGACCGATCTGGGCAAAATTGAAGAAGGATGTTGAAGGTCTTCAAACAACTCACTGACCCAAATTTCAGCAAAATCGGATAATAAATGCGGCTTTTATGAGCCTAAGACCCAAAATCGGCGGAGCGGTCTATATGGCAGCTATATCCAAATCTGGACCGATCTAGACAAAATTCAAGAAGGATATCGAAGGGCCTAACGAATATCACTGTTCCAAATTTCAGCAAAATCGGATTATAATGTGGCTTTAACGAGCCTAAGACCCTAAATCGGAGTTTCGGTCTATATGACAGCTATATCCAAATCTGGACCGATCTGCTGTGCCAAGTTTCAGTGACATCGGATAATAAATGCACCTTTTATGGCCCTAAAACCTTAAATCAACACATCGGTCTATATGGCAGCTATATTCAAATCTGGACCGATCTGTGCCATATTGCAGAAAGATGTCGAAGGTCCTAACACAACTCACTGTCTCAAATTTCAGCAAAATCGGATAATAAATCTGGCTTTAACGAGCCTAAGACCCTAAATCGGAGGATTGGTCTATATGACAGCTATATCCAAATCTGTACCGATCTGCGCCACATTGAAGAAGAATGTTGAAGGCCCCAACATAACTCACTGTTCCAAATTTCAGCAAAATCGGACAATAAATGCGCCTTATATGGGCGCAAGACCTTAAATCGAGAGATTTAAGGTCTAAGATTTAGAGAGAGGTCTATATGGCAGCTATTTCCAAATCTGGACCGATCTGCGCCAAATCGAAGAAAGATGTCGAAGGGCCCAACACAACTCACTGTCCCAAATTTCAGTAAAATCGGATAGTAAATATGGCTTTTAAGGGCCTAATACCCTAAATCGGCGGAACGGTCTATATGGCAGCTATATCCAAATCTGGAGTGATCTGAGCCAAATTGATGAGGGATGTCGAAGGGGCTTGCACAACCAACTCACTGTCCTAAATTTTGAGGACATCGGACAATAAATGCGCCTTTTAAGGGGCCAAAACCTTAAATCGAGAGATCGGTCTTTGTGGCAGCTATATCCAAATCTGAATCCATCTGTGCCACATTCCAGAAAGATGTCGAGGGGCCTAACATAACTCAAATGCAAATTTGCAAATTATGCCCATGAACATTCCACTAAGGAACAGGGGTATACTTCTCACATATCAATGAGTGCAGTCTGACTCAAGTTTAAGCTCATTGATGAGGGGCCTCCTTTTTTTTGCCGAGTCCGAACGGCGTGCCGCAGTGCGACACCTCTTTGTAAAGAAGTTTTGCATGTCATAGTACCTCACGAATATTGCCAGAATCAGGAGGGGAAAACCACCGATGAAAATTTTTTCTGATGTTCTCACCAGGATTCAGTTCCATTGACGGACTTGCCCTCCTAACTTAACTCACTGTCCCAAATTTCGGCGACATCGAATAATAAATGCGGCTTTCATAGAGAGAGATCGATCTCAATGGCAGCTATATCAAAATTTGGACCGATCTGGGCCGAATTGAAGAAGAATATCGACTGGCTTAACACAACTCACTTTCCCACATTTTGGCAAAATCGGACAACAAATGCGCCTTTCATGGGCCCAAGACCTTAAATCTGGAAATCGGTCTTAATGGCAGCTATATCGAAATATAGACCGATCTCAACCATATTCAACAGGAATATCGAAGAGCCTAACACATCACATTCGCATAAAAGATGTGCTGTTATGGTTCTAAGAACTTAAATCGGGAGATTGGCCTATATGGCAGCTACATTCAAATCTGGATCGATCTGGGCCGTATTGAACTGAGATATAGAGTGGCCCAATGCTGCTCCCTGTCCCAAATTTCAGCGAAATCGGACGTTTTTTATGGGCCTAAGACCTTAAATTTAGATATCGGTCTATATGGCAGTTATATCGAAATGTAGACCGATCCTAACCATGCTCGGTGCGAATGCCGAGGGGCATAATGGAACTCAAGCCTTACTCGTGCCTAATTTCAGCAAAATCGGTTAATAATCTCACCTTTAATGAGCCTAAAACCTTAAATCGGTAAATAGGTATATATGGCAGCTATATCCATATCTGGACCGATCTGGTCTTTATTGAACAGGGAACAAATTTCAGCGAAATCGGACAATAAATGCGCCTATTATGGGCCTAAGAAATTAAATTGAGAGATCGGACTATACGGAAGCTATATCCAAATCTGGACCGATCTGGGCCGTATTAAACAAGCATGTCAAGGAGTCAATCAGACAATAAATGCGCCTATTGGGGTCCAAAACCTTAATTCGAGAGATCGGTCTATATGGCAGCTATATCCAATTCTGGATCACTCCGGTCCAAATCAACCAACACTATCGATGGGCTTAAGAAAACTTTCAGTCCCAAATTTCAACACAATCGGACAATAACTGCGCCTTTTATGGACCCAAGGGAGATCGGTCTATATAGCAATTATATCCAAATCTGTACTGATTTGAACCGTATTTATATGGCATCCATAATATTAGGTTATCTCATCCTATGGTAGGAGCAATACTGAAATGAAAAGCACTTGCATTTTAAGTTTACATGTGTCCCTCTACCCCCCAGTAATCTTGAAAATTTACCCACTCTGACTCTCGACATTGTTTCGTGGCTTTCACAGCAATTACTTTGGTTTCTTTAAAAGGCAAATTGATTGCTCTGTTTGCTTTTCAATAATTGTGTGAACTATTAATTAAATTTCATTAATTTGTGGTTTATGGCGAACGCGAACGAACAAATTGTTATTCAAAAAAAGCGCTTGTCACAATGCAGGCTGTGTTGTGGTAATGCAAACATAAATTTATTTAACTAGGTCGACAATTAAAACGCCTTTAATGTCCTTAAGTTTGTCAAGTTTTGAAAACACATTGACAACATAAGAACTGCATGTTTATGAATAATGAAATTTTAAAGGCTGAAGCTTAATGGGAATGTTAAACAAGCAAGAGCGTGCTAAGTTCGGCCGGGCCGAATCTTATATGCCCTCCACCATGGATCGCATTTGTCGAGTTCTATGCGCGGTACCTCTTTTTAGGCAAACAAAGAATATTGAATAAGAACTGTAACGCTATTGGAGCTATATCAAGTTATAGTCCGGTTCGGGCGATAAATGAATCCTGATCATTGCAGAACTCATTGTGTAATATTTCAGTTCATTCGGATAAGAATTGCGCCTTGTAGGGGCTCAAGAAGCAAAATCGGGAGATAGGTTAATATGGGAGCTATATCAAGCTATTGATCGATTTACACCATATTAGCCACGTATGTTGAAGGTTATAAGAGAAGCCGTTGTACAAAATTTCAGCCAAATCGGACGAGAATTGCGCCCTCTAGAGGCTCAAGAAGTCAAGACCCAAGATCGGTTTATGTGGCAGCTATAACAGATTATGTACCGATTTGAACCATACTTAGTGCAGTTGTTGAAAGAGATACCAAAATACCACGAGCAAAATTTCATCCAAATCGGACGAGAATTACGCCCTCTCGTGGCTCAAGAAGTCAAGACCCAAGATCGGTTTATATCGCAGCTATATCAGGTTATCTACCGATTTGCCCAATACTTAGGACAGTTATTGGAAGTGATAAGAAAACACCTCGTGCAAAATTTCAGCCAAACCGGATGACAATTACGTCCTCTAGAGGCTCAAGAAGTCAAGATCCCAGATCGGTTTATATGGCAGTAATCCGATTCATACGATATCGGTACAAAATTTCTGCCGAATCGGACGAGAATTGCGCCCTCCAGAGGCTGAAGAAGTCAAGAACCAAGATCGGTTAATATGGCAGCTTTATCAAATCATATACCAATTTGAATCATACTTAGCGCAGTTGTTGCAAGTGAAACCAAATTACCACGTGCAAAATTTCATCCAAATCGGACGAGAATTACGCCCTCTCGTGGCTAAAGAAGTCAAGACCCAAGATCGGTTTATATGGCAGCTATATCAGGTTATGTACCGATTTGCGCAATACTGGACAGTTATTGGAAGTGATAACAAAACACCTCGTGCAAAATTTCACCCAAATCGGATGAGAATTGCGTCCTCTAGAGGCTCAAGAAGTCAAGATCCCAGATCGGTTTATATGGCAGCTATATCAAAACATGGACCGATTTAAACCAAACTTAGTTTTGTCCGTCCGTTCGTCCGTCTGTCGAGAGTATGCTAACTTTCGAAGGAGTAGAACCGACCTACACTAATAAGAAGTATTTATACAAAATTTCGGTACATAACCTGATATAGCTGCCATATAAACCGATCTGGGTTCTTGACTTCTTGAGCCTCAAGAGCCTCAAGAGCCTCAACCGATCTGAGATCTTAATTTCTTGAGCCCCTAGAGGGCGCAATTGTCATCCGATTTGGCACCAATTTTGTACAACGGCTTCTCTCATGACCTTCAACATACGTGGCTAATATGGTTTGAATCGATCAATAGCTTGATGCAGCTCCTATATAAACCGATCTCCCGGTTTTGCTTCTTGAGGCCCTACAAGCCGCAATTCTTATCCGAATGAACTGAAATATTACGCAAGGACTTCTACAATGTTCAGCATTCATTATTGGTCTGAATCGGATTATATCTTAAATAGCTCCAATAGCTACTAAAAAGAGATACCGCGCATAAAACCCGACAAATGCGATCCATGGTGGAGGGCATATAAGATTCGGCCCAGCCGAACTTAAAACGCTCTTTCTTGTTTGATATTCAAATATCCTATTCGTTAGACATGTCTTTGGTTTGGGGCGTCCCCGCAACTTCAGTGACCCCAAAGCTTTATACTAATTTTGCGTGTTTTGGGTTACCATAAAGGGGTCTAGAAATGTTGCCTAAATCAATAGACCCATCACCGAGATCTGGCGTTTTTGAGATACTCGTGATAACGAGAAGGGTTCGCTCCCTCTACGGATATGACAAATTTGTGTAACCTATGGTTTGAATTAGTAAATGGGCTCAATTAGTTATACCCTACGCCACCATTATAGTATAGGGTATTATAAGTTTGTGCATTTTGTTTGCAACGCTAAAAAGGAGAAGAGCTAAACCCATTGATATTTATACCGATCGGCTTAGAATCACCTCCTGATTTGGTTTAGCTATATCCGTCTGTCTGTCCATGAATTCTTGTGATCAAGTTAGGACAGTGAGTTACGTTAGGCCCTTCGACATCCTTCGTCAATTTGGCGCAGATCCATGATGGAGAGTAATCGGGCTGGCACTTTTTATATCCACCACTGAAGGATTGGGGTGTATTCATTTTGTCATTCCGTTTGCAACACATCGAAGTATCCATTTCAAACCCTATAAAGTCCATATATTCTTGATCAACGTAAAAATCTAAGACGATCTGACATATCCGCCCGTCTGTCCGTCTGTCCGTTGAGATCACGCTACAGTCTTTAAAAGTGGAGATATTAAGTTGAAACTTTGCACAGATTCTTTTTTTGTTAATAAGCTAGGTAAGTTCGAAGATGGGCTATATCGGAGTATATCTTGATAAGGCCCCCATATAGACCGATCCTCCGATTTAGGGTCTTAGGCTCATAAAAGCCACATATATTATCCGATTTTGCTGAAATTTAGGACAGTGAGTTGTGTTAGGCCCTTCGATATACTTCGTCAATTTGGCTCAGATCGGTCCAGATTTAGACATGGCTGCCATATAGACCGATCCTCCGATTTAGGGTCTTAGGCTCATAAAAGCCACATTTATTATCAAATTTTGCTGAAATTTGAGACAGTGAGTTATGTTAGGTCCTTCGACATCCTTCTTCAGTTTGGCCTACATCGGTACAGATTTGGATATAGCTGCCATATAGACCGATCCTCCGATTTAGGGTCTTAGGCTCATAAAAGCCACATTTATTATCAAATTTTGCTGAAATTTGGGACAGCGAGTTATGTTA
Organism: Stomoxys calcitrans; assembly: GCF_963082655.1. Taxonomy (NCBI): domain Eukaryota; kingdom Metazoa; phylum Arthropoda; class Insecta; order Diptera; family Muscidae; genus Stomoxys; species Stomoxys calcitrans. The sequence continues at coordinate 261,642,510 of NC_081552.1, read as the reverse complement.
GGCCTCTCGACATCCTTGTTCAATTTGGCTAAGATCGATGTAAATTTTCATATAGCGGCCATATAGACCGATCCCCCGATTTAGCGTCTTAGCCCCATAAAAGCCACATTTATTTTCCGATTTTGCTGAAAATTAGAACAGTGAGTTGAATTACGCCCTTCGATATCCTTCTTCAATTTGGCCTACATCGGTACAGATTTGGATATAGCTGCCATATAAACCGGTCCCCCGATTTAGGGTCTTACACCCATAAAAGCCACATTTACTATCCGATTTTGCTGAAATTCGGGACAGTGAGTTATGTTAGGCTCTTCGACATACTTCGTCAATTTGGCCCTGATCGGTCCAAATTTGGATAAAGCTGCCATATAGACCGATCCTCCGATTTTGGGTTTTAAGCCCTTAAAAGCCAAATTTATTAGTCGATGTTGTTGAAATCTGGGACAGTGAGTTATATTAGGCTCTTCGACATACTTCGTCAATTTGGCCCTGATCGGTCCAGATTTGGATATAGCTGCCATATAGACCGATCCTCTGATTTAGGGTCTTAGGCCCATAAAAGAGATATTTATTAACGGATTTTGCTGAAATTTGGAACAGTGAGTTGTGTTAGGCCCTTCGACATCCTTCGTCAATTTGACCCTGACCGGTTAAAATTTAGATATAGCTGCCATATAGACCGATCTTTTGATTTAATGTCTTGGCTCGTTAAAAGTCCCATTTATAATCCGATTTCACTGAAATTTGACACCGTGACTTATGTTAGGCTTTTCGACATCCGTGTCGTATGTGGATGTGATCGGTTTTTTCTTGTTAGGATTTGGTCCTAATCGGAACATATTTCGATATAGCTGTTATGGGGCATAAGGTATGCATTTTTCACAAGATTTTGACGAAATGTGGTTTACACATACACCCGTGGTGGTGGGTATCCAAAGTTCTGCCCAGCCGAACCTAACGCCTTATTACTTGTTACAGGTATTATTTTACATTTATTCACAAATGATTTTTGAACTTACCATAAACACGTATCGATCCTTCCGTTTCCCCCAAGGAATTCTTGGAGATGCAGCGATAATTTCCAAAATCGCCATACTGTAAATTCCGAATTGTCAGCTTCATGTGGGCTCTAATTGGAAATTAAATAAAGAGAAAAACAAAAGAGCCTCAAGTCAGTCAATAGAATTAAATTTCAGAAAAATTTACAAATTTATGCATTTATATCAATTTGTGGTGCACAAACACAAAGACACACATACATGTGCACGCAGGCATATTCATGTGACTTAAGTGGGTTTGTAACACATTATGTAATTAATTTACAACACTTTAAGGCAAACCTCTAATTGTCATAGTGTGAGTAAATTGCTCGGTTGTCATGTGGTGGTGTTGGTGTTGATGATGCTCCACCGAGAGTTCATATTCACCAGCCAGCCAGCCAGCCAAGTTTCTGAGTAATTTCATAGTTGAGTGTTTTTGCTTTGGCATCCAATTAAATTAAATGAAATTAATATTCATTTAAAACTTTAAAATAACCCTCTGTGAAGTGACAGAGAAACATTTGGCAAAGAGGGGCAGGGGTGATTGGGTGGTGTGTTTGTTGGCTGTGAAACGAAACTTATTTGAACAGATAGACGCATGTATGTAGACTCTAGGCTTTGCGTTCTAAGGAGTCTTAGTTGTTGGGCTCCTCATCAAAAATATTTGAAATATCTACGACAACATTCTTCGTTTCTTCGTTGCTCCCCATGAAAGGAAATAAAACTTTTAAAAGTCTCTCAAGACATCTTAGGGATCTTTCCAGAGCAGTTATTCAAAGGAATGGCACATGGTATGTGCTGCCAGTGTGTCGACTATATCAAACTTTCTAAGAATATGATTAGTTTGCATACAGCAGCCATACACAAACACTCTCACATACAACGCATATAGACGCATGGGCTTTCGTACATACGCACAGTCTATGACTACTTTTCACATATGATGTCAAAGTTTTCAATTCTCGCAACTAAAGATGGTTATTAGTCTTGTTTTTGTTGTTGTTTTCACAATATTCACATGTAGCATTCTCACTTTGAACAAAACTTTATGGACAGCTTTGGGCGTTTGAGTGAGTTCCACGAATAACCATTACCAAATTTGATAGTTACAACAAGACTAAGATGATAAATTTTTATCATGAATTTATAATGATGAGAGGTTACCAAACAAAACTCAGTTTGGGGTAGGCTACACTGGCAGCCTTCAATCAGGCAGAAAGGAAGTGCGAGTGCCTAGTTTTTACCGTAAAGTTAGCCATCATGAAGTCAAAGGTCAGCTTAAACTGACCCACATGAAGAAAAGTAACTCTAAGGAAAAACCAACTGCCAACTTTGTATGTGAAATTTAAAATTCTCAACGCATTGAATCAAAGACTTTATTTGTTTAAATAGGTTTGTAGAGACTTGACGCACAAAATAATTGAAATTTTGTGGACTATCCACAAATTCTTTTGTTGTGTAAATTGTTACAATACGCAAACCATTAGCACACAAGACTCCCAAGCCATTAGTCTTGCAAACCTAGATTCGTATCTTTAGAACAATCAAAAATTTGGTTATTTTTGGTTTTAACACTTTTTTATACCCACCACCATAGGGTGGGGCTACACTAACCTAGTGATTCCGCTTGTAACACCTCGAAATATTCGTCTAAGATCCCATAAAGTACATATATTCTTGATTGTTTCGACGTTTTGAGTCAATCTAGCCACGTCCGTTCGTCCGTTCGTCAGTCTCCAAAATCCAAACCAAGTATGGCCTGATAATACTATGGCAAACTTTAAGCATTATCCTTCGTTATACCCACCACCGAAGGATGGGGGTATATTCATTTTGTCATTACGTTTACAACACATCGAAATATCCATTTCCGACCCTATAGAGTATATATATATATTCTTGATCAGGGTAAAAATCTAAGACGATCTAGACATGACCGTCCGTCTGTCCGTCTATCTGTTGAAATCACGCTACAGTCTTTAAAAATAGAGATATTGAGCTAAAACTTTGCACAGATTCTTTTTTTGTCCATAAGCAGGTTAAGTTCGAAGATGGGCTATATCGGACTATATCATGATATAGCGCCCATATAGACCGATCCGCCAATTTAGGGTCTTAAGACCATAAAAGCTACATTTATTATACAATTTTGCTAAAATTTGGGACAATGAGTTGTGTTAGGCCCTTTGACATCCTTCGTCAATTTGGTTCAGATCGGTCCAGACTTGGATATAGCTGCCATATAGACCGATCCTCCGATTTAGGGTCTTAGGCCCATGAAAGCCACATTTCTTATGCGATTTCGCTGAAATTTGAAACAGTGAGTTGTGTTAGGCCCTTCGGCATCCTTCGTTAATTTGGTTCAGATCGGTCAAAATTTGGATATAGCTGCCATATAGACCAATCCTCCGATTTACAGTCTTAGGCCCATAGAAGCTACATTTACAGTCCGATTTTGGTGCAATTCGGGACAGTGAGTTGTCTTAGTCCATTCGACATCTTTCTTTAATTTGGCCCTGATCGGTTCAGATTTGGATATAGCTGCCATATAGACCGATCCTCCGATTTAGGGTCTTAGGTCCATAGAAGCTACATTTACAATCCGATTATGGTGCAATTCAGGACAGTGAGTTGTCTTCGTCCATTCGACATCTTTCTTTAATTTTGCCTTGATCGGTTCAGATATGGATATAGCTGCCATATAGACCGATCCGCCGATTTAGAGTCTTAGGCCCATGAAAGCTACCTTTACAGTCTGATTTTGGTGCAATTCGGGACAGTGAGTTGTCTCAGTCCATTCGACATCTTTCTTCAATTTGGTTTAGATCGGTTCAGATTAGGATATAGCTGCCATATAGACCGATCCTCCGATTTAGGGTCTCAGGCCCATGAAATCCACATTTATAATCCGATTTTGCTGAAATTTGGGACAGTGAGTTGTGTTGAGCCCTTCGACATCATTCTTTGATTTGTCTCAAATCGGTCCAGATTTGGATATAGCTGCTAAATAGACAAATCAGCCGATTTAGGGTCTTAGGCCCATTAAAGCCACATTTACTATCCGATTTTGCCGAAATTTGAGACAGAGAGTTGTGTTGGACCCTTCGACATCCTTCTTTGATTTGGCTCAAATCGGTGGATATAGCGGCCATATAGACCGATCTCTCATTTTAAGGTTTTGGGCCCATAAAAGGCGCATTTATTGTCCGATGGCGCCAAAATTTGGGACAGCGAGTTGTGTTAGGCCCCTCGATATGCCCCTGCAACATTGCACAGATCGGTACAGATTTGAATATAGCTGGCATATAGACCGATCTCTCATTTTAAGGTTTTGGGCCCATAAAAGGCACACTTATAGTCCAATTTCGCCGAAATTTGGGCCATTTAGTTAAGATAAGCCCTTCGACATTCTTTCTTAATTTTGCTCAGATCAGTTCAGATTTGGATATAGCTGCCATATAGACTGATCTCTCGATTTAATGTTTTGGGCCCATAAAGGGCGCACTTATTGCCGGATTTCGCCCAAATTTGGGATATTGAGTTCAGATAAGCCCTTCGACATTCATCTTCAATTTGTTTCAGGTCGGTCCAGATTTGGTTATAGCTGCCGTATAGACCGATATCTCGATTTAAAGTTTTTACCCCAACCGTCTATTTTGCAGTTTGAACATGTTTGCTCGAAATTTGATACGGATTGTTAAAAAGCCCATCTGAAAACATCCGCCAAGGTCTATCAAAATTGGTTCAAAAAACTAGGTAGCTCCCACTTTGTACCTTTAGTGTAGGTGTAGGGCATTATAAAGTCGGCACCGCCCGACTTTTGCCTTTCCTTACTGTTTTTAAATGATTTTTTTGGCTCTAATCTTTTAAGTTAGGATAAAATTATTTTAGGGGATTGGGGAACAATGATTGGTCCTCCATTTACAAGAAGTGTTTTTTTCTTTTTTTCTTTAATTTTGGTACAATACTAATCAAGAGCTAACCGTTTCTTGTTAAATGTATTCAAATGTCAGAACTTTAGATGGCTAACCTTCCTAACACAATAGTCCACATGCTGTAACACACAATCTATCATAACGAAGTGCCTGGCTGCGTGCCTGCCTGCCTGCTCCTGGGACAAGTTTAGTTAACTTTTGATAAAATGACTTTTGTTTATTAGTTTAAAATACATTGGAGAATATTAGAGCCTGATGCAGTTGACTTTAGACTTGCTTAATATTTATTTTCAAATAATAACACATGAGTGTCACACATGAACACATCCGGCGGGGTGACAATATCAACAACAACAACAACAACAACAATCATGGCAACAAAATGTATGAATAGTAAATAGTTTCAAAAGGCATCTTTGAGTAAGGAAAACTTACCTGTAGGAGTTCTCCGTATAGTCGGTTTTGTACTTCTTACTAGGCAGCACCATGACTGAATTGTAAACCCAATAGATTATGGCCCTGGGCGTTTTATAGGGGAAGAAGAATAGAAACAAAGAACGAAAGACACATACACACGAGAAAGAAAAAATGCATAAAAAATAGTTAAATAATTAAAAACTTTCCCTTTCCTGGAACATCCCAACCACTACATAGACTCAATAAATGTCAACTTACTTGGGATGTGCTTCCGTGTGACAGTCTATGGTGACATCAGTGCCAGCTGGAGCTCCAACAAGTTGATTGGGAACCCAAATCATTGGTGAAACTATTGAGGGTGTATGCCACCAGAGGCAAATGTGTATTCCAGAGGGGGGTGTGGGGTGGCATAAGAAAATAATCAAACCACAAGAAAAACATTATAAACATCTTGCCTCAAAGCCTTCCTCATGCTCTACAAATGCAAGTGGTGCGGTTGCTTTGGAAAATAGAAAATCCCCATAGCACACCTTAAAGTTTTATGGAATGTCAAACAAAAAAAACCCTCAATATTTACGTGCTAAGCTCAAAATGGCTTTGTTCAGACAACAAAAAGAAAAAATCAGCTCCTACACACTCGCACAAATGAAAGGAAAAACATTACAGTCCTTGACGACAAAAACGACGTGTAGTGAATTGTCAATTAGATTTTTCATAAATTTAAAAAAAAAATTAAGTCAGCATGTTGCACCCCTGGTCCTAAGCTCCACAGCCAAAGACTTTAATACTTTCTGAAACGAGAGTAAACATCACTATAATGTTGTTGCTTAGTGCTCCCTAGTGGTGTTTTGTTTGACTTGTTTTCCTCTGTCGGTCGGGGGCCGAGTCAAATCGAACTGGACCGACTAACCGACTGACTGGCTGGACGCATGGACGACTGGATCGAAACACCTTGGCATGAGTGAAGTGCAATTTTTCAAATAACAAAATGACACTTAGTACGTGCCTCTTGTTCTAATACACGTCTTTGGCCAACACATGGCATACGGAGCATATCTCAATGTGTCTCCCTGGGCGACTCTGAGTATTCTGGTAATTGACAAGCTTGCACTTTGTCTTAGATATGGTGCACAGTGGTCGCTCGGTCGGTCGGTGTTTGCTTCCAATTTTCTCTTTCTTTTTTTTTTTTTTTTTGCATATCAGTTAATCAAATCAATTGGAAATGTGGGCAATATTCGAGATTTTTGCGGCACATATCAAGGGAAATAAGAGAACATTATGGTAAGCCATAACCTTTGCTTCTGGCAGGGATTTGAATTATAATTTGTTTACCAGAGTAGGAGGAGAACTAACGTGTTTAAGGGTAATCTTGAGATCACTGGTCTCTCGAATGCTGGAAATTTTTACTAAAAAAGTAACAACGTGCTAAGTTCGCCTGGGCTGAATCTTGGGAACACATCACCATGGATTCTGCAAAAAAAAAAAAAAAGTATTGTAAAAACGTGCTAAGTTCGGCCGGGCCGAATCTTATATACCCTCTACCATGGATCACATTTGTCGAGTTCTTTTCCCGGCATCTCTTCTTAGGCAAAAAGAGGATAAAAGAAAAGATTTGCTCCGCTTTTAGAGCGATATCAAGATATGGTCCGGTTCGGACCACAATTAAAATATATATTGGGGACCTGTGTAAAATGTCAGCCAATTCGAATAAGAATTGCGCCCTTTGGGGGTTCACGAAGTAATATAAAGAGATCGATTTATATGGGAGCTGTATCAGGTTATAGACCGGTTTAGACCATAATAAACACGTGTATTGAGGATCATGAGAGAATCCGTTGTACAAAATATCAGGCAAATCGGATAATAATTGCGCCCTCTAGAGGCTCAAGAAGTCAAGACCCAAGATCGGTTTATATGGCAGCTATATCAGGTTATGGACCGATTTCAACCATACTTGGTACACTTTTTGGATATCATAACAAAATACGTCGTTCAAAATTTCATTCCAATAGGATAAGAATTGCGCCCTCTAGAGGCTCAAGAAGTCAAGACCCAAGATCGGTTTATATGGCAACTATATCAAAACATGGACCGATATGGCCCATTTACAATCCCAACCGACCTACACTAATAAGAAGTATTTGAGCGAAATTTCAAGCAGCTAACTTTACTCCTTCGAAAGTTAGCGTGCTTTCGACGGACAGACGGACGGATATGGCTAGATCGACATTAGATATCACGACGATCAAGAATATATATACTCTGTTTGGTCTCAGACGAATATTTCGAGTAGTTACAAATAGAATGGCGAAATTAGTATACCTCCATCCTATGGTGGAGGGTATAAAAATACATAAAATAAATTTTGATATAGGGCATAAACACATCATATATCTGCCGAACCAGGCAAGCTTCTATGAGCTGAACTAGGATAATTAAGAGATCGGTTATATGGGAGCTATATCAGGTTAAGAGCCGATTTGGAGCGTACTTGACATAGTTGTTGGAAGTCGGAGTTATATCAGGTTAAAAACCGATTTGAACCGCACTTGGCTCTATTGTTGACATAGTCGTAACAGACCACTTTGTGCAAAATTTTAATTTGTTGCTTTCAGGGGCTCAAGAAGTCAAATCAAGGGATAGGTTAATATTGGAACTAAGGTCTTAGACCTATAAAAGGATTTAAGGTCTTAGACCTATAAAAGCCACATATATTATCCGATTTTGCTGAAATTTGGGACAGTGAGTTGTGTAAGGCCCTTCGACATCCTTCTTCAATTTGGCCCAGATCGGTCCAGATTTGGATATAGCTGCCACATAGACCGATCTTCCGATTTAGGGTCTTAGGCCCATAAAAGCCACATTTATTATCCGATTTTGCTGAAATTTGGGACAGTGAGTTGTGTAAGGCCCTTCGACATCCTTCTTCAATTTGGTCCAGATCGCGCAGATTTGGATATAGCTGCCACATAGACCGATCTCTCGATTTAAGGTCTTGCGCCCATAAAAGGCGTATATATTGTCCCAATGTCGGCGAAATTTGGGACAGTGGGTTGTGTTAGGCCATTCGACATCCCTCTTCAATTTGCCTCAGATCGTTCCAGATTTGGATATAGCTGCCATATAGACCGATCTCTCGATTTAAAGTCTTGGCCCCATAAAAGGTGCATTTATTGTTAAATTTTCCTGAAATGTGCCACAGTGACTTATGTTAGGCTTTTCGACATCCGTGTTGTATATGGTTCAGATCGGTCTATATTTGGATATGGCTACCAAATAGACCAATATTTTGTTCTACAAAATTGAGCAATGACAGGTACTTATTGCAAATTGCAAATTTTGCCCATGAACATTCCACTAAGGAACGGGGGCAAACTTCTCACATAACAATGAGTGCAGTCCGATTTAAGTTTAAGCTCCATAATAAGGAGCCTCCTTTTTATAGCCGAGTCCGGACGGCTTGCCGCAGTGCGACACCTCTTTGGAGAGAAGTTTTACATGGCATAGTACCTCACAAATTTTGCCATATGCATAGTTCCGATTAACGATAAGGACCCTGCCAAATGTGACCTACTCTTCTTTACTTTAGAGAATTAAATTACTCTTTCATTGATGGTCATCATTTATTTGACTGATATTGTTACCCACTGTGCAATCCATCATCAGATTAAGGCTATGAGCCAATGGATAAATTCATCAGCTAAGAGCAACCGAAATTGGGAGTGCAAAGAATGACCTGGCCAACACTTTTTTTGGGTATTAAATAAAAAAAAATAATAATAAAGCAAACAAATGATCTCGGAGAGAACATTTCAGAGATGTCACATAAAATATTGTCGTTGGGCTACAAAGCCCATTCGTTGGCCATTGATGTCATTTATATGCGAGTGAGTGAATGGGGGTGGATAGGAAGCTATGCGCCGTTAAATGTTTGGAAATATCTGTGGCAGACAATTCGTCTTCCAAAGCGACACCAGCATTTAGATGCATTGCCTCGCAAACAAATGCAAAGCAAGAGTGGGTAAATGACTGAAGGAGGGAAAGCACAAAAGGATGGATGGATGAGTGGATGAATGGACGCATGGACAATGAATGGATAAATCTACATAGAGAAGAAGACCCAGCAAACGACGATTGAACAACCGACCACAAGTTAAAAGTCATTCCATCCATTACTTACACTCGACATCCAGTATTATACGCTTTGATACCGAAGGTGGCACTCCGTTGGTGGCAATGCATAGATAGGCACCCATTTCATTGCGACTAACTTTGGTCAGTGGCAGCACTTCACCATCGTAGACCAAAACTACAGCCCCCCCCCAAAAAATTACATTTGCATGCAAAGGCAGCGTACGGCGGGCAGAAAGGCCGAAACAAGGATACGGTGGCATCAGCGGCAAGCCCAACAAAACAGCGACAATATTCCGGACATTCATTGATGATAGTTTGCCAGGAGGATAGAATTTCCATTCCGTTGCCCATGTTTTGCAGCAGCAGCAGCAGCATCAGGAACAGCAACATATAAATTGCCAGCATATCGTTTTGTTGGCATCCTCCGACGGAGGATAAATGAGGGGGAAGACAAAATGGTGAACGCAGCCGACCACAACCATCCATGGTAGTGGTGTTGGTGTTGATGATGCCATAGCCGGTGTTGGTGGTGGAGGCATCAGATGAATATGCATCGTTGAATAATAGTTTCGTTCAGGTATTTCGCATACATGCAGCACCCCAATTCCGTATTCCAAGTGCGAGCCGTGATTTTTGTAGTTTGCCGTTTTTGCCATTGTTGTTTAGGTCGAAAGGATTTGGTATGTGAGGTCATCAATTCCAGCAGAGATTAAAGAGACAATTTAAAAGTCGACAAGAGTAGTAGTAGTAGTAGAAGAAGAAAAAATAGGAGAAAAAAGAAGAAAAGGATATTTAAAAAAGAGTCCTTTTTTTAGGATACAGTCGGACATGACCATTTTTTGCAGTACTTCTTGCTGGTTGTTCAAGGGATTAGGCAGGACTTACCTTTCTTTTTCTTTTCGACGGCAATCTCTTCGCCATCTTCTCGCCGCCATATTATTTTGGGAGCTGGAAAGCCATCTGCCCGGCAGGTCATGTTGATATTTTGATTTTCCCTTACCGCCACTGAGGAGGGGGTGCTCTCAATGTCCAGTATATTGGGAGGCACTGTGTAAAATACAACAAAAAATACACTCAAAGCCTTAGTCAAGAGCATGCCCCACCATTTGCCCCAGGGCCTAGGCAGGAAACGCGAGGACACTTACCCACGACCTGTAGATAGCCAACTTGGCTTATCATGGGATTCGTGTTCACCTGACACATGTAGTAGCCACGATCGTCCTGGTGGGCCTGATTCACATGCAGCAGCCATGTGTTTGCATTGTCGTATGTGATGCTGTAGCGTGGTATCCTTGAGATAACATGTCGATGTATTGTCAAAATCATTTGTCTGTCAATGTGTATCCAGGCAACCTGCATCAAAAGTAGAAAGGCAAACAAGCAAACGATTAGAATGTGCTTACTAACACACACACACACACACAGACATACACACCCAAGTGTATCGATTAAATCTGCTCCACTTGGGTTAAAATGCACAAAATACCACAAATACCAATGAAGAAAAGCAGACAACAAATACTGAATATGTAGCAAATATCCTGCATATATGTTTTACAATTTCTCTCATCCTACCGAGGCATATGTCAAAAGCAATGCTTGGCCCTTGTCTTGGCAATAGCCAAGAGAATGAAGGTTGAACGTTTTTATTACAATAGATATGCGATGCAAGGAGCAAAGCCATCCAAAGTTGATTGTAAGGCATTGTAATAGTATTTTCATCCTTCTGTTTTGACAAGGATCAAAAAGTAATGCAGTTGTTTGTTTAACATGCATCCACTCAGTAGTAGTTTACAAACAACAAAGAAGTGTATGTTGCCCTGAATGATGTCATGATCTAAGGTAGGTGTATTTTGGCAGCATACTCAGGATAAGGAATCCTTCAAAATGTCTCATTATGGGGGATGGGTATCGAATGTTATAAGTTCATTGAACACAATGTACAAAAGCGTAGAGCAATGATTAAAGTAGTGAAGAAAACTGTGAACCGAGAGTTCAAAAATAGAGAAAATTAAAAAAAAAAAATTTAAAACAAACAAACCCGAGTAATCTTCATTATCAAGAAATCAAACTGGAAGATCAGTTAAGATGGGAGCTATATCTCAAAATGGACCCCAATCACAATGATCCTTGATCACAATGATCAACTGAGCCATCTGTGCAGAGCTACAGATCCAAAACCTGTCGTTATACTACTACTGCTTAATTTCCCATGAACATTCCATTGAGGAACAGTCATATTTAGGTGGGATAGGTGACTCAATTACTTGACTGCGAGAGAGCCTGCTATGCAGACGACTAGGTCATGAAGCGCTGTTTCTATGGACATGTTCTTGTTGTTGTCGAGACAGGCGATTTCTTTGAATCCTCGGTCATAGATATGAATCTATGAACGTCTATAGAGCCATTCGCATAATGGACGACAGACCAGTAGAACAAACATCTTTTGCTTCGGTGGGGTATGTTATTCCTGCCTCTGAAATTAAGATGATATTTAAGTTCCTCTCTTCAACAGGTTTATACGACATGAGATACAAGTAAAGTAAGTCAGGAGGAATAACAAGTAAAAAAGCGAACTTTGAATACCCACCACCTCGAGTATATGTGTAAACCACCTTTCGTGAAAATCCGGTGAAAAATGCATACCTTATTCCCCATAGAAGCTATATCGAAATAAGTTCCGATTTGGACCAAATATTATGGGTTGCCCAAAAAGTAATTGCGGATTTTTCATATAGTCGGCGTTGACAAATTTTTTCACAGCTTGTGACTCTGTAATTGCATTCTTTCTTCTGTCAGTCATCAGCTGTTATTTTAAGCTTGCTTTAGAAAAAAGTGTAAAAAAAGTTCATTCTAAGTTTCATTAAAAATGCATTTACTTTCTTTTAAAAAATCCGCAATTACTTTTTGGGCAACCCAATAATAAGTAAAGTAGCTATTACTAAAAATAAACCGATCGGAACCATATACGGATGTCTAAAAGCCTAACATAAGTCACTGTGTCCAATTTCAGTGAAATCGGACTATAAATGCGCCTTTTATGGGGCCAACACTTTAAATCGAGATATCGGTCTACATGGCAGCTATATCCAAATCTAAACTAATCAGGGCCAAATTGAACAATTATGTCGAACGGATTAAGACAACTCACTGTACCAAATTTTGGCAAAATCGTGTAATAACTGTGGCTGTAATGGGCCTAAAACACTAAATCGGAGGGTCGATCTATATGACAGCTATATCCAAATCTGGACCGATCTGGGCCACATCAAAGAAGAATATCGAAGGGTCCTGCACAACTCACTGTCCCAAATTTAGGCAAAATCGGATAACAAATGCGGCTTTTATTGGCCTAAGGCCCTAAATCAGAGGATCGTTGTATATGGCAGATATATTCAAATCTGGATCGATCTGTGCCAAATTGACGATGGATGCCGAGGGGCCTTACACAACTTACTGTCCCAAATTTCAGCAAAATCTGACAATAAATGTGGCTTTTACGTGCCTAAGACCCTAAATCTGAAGATCGGTCTATATGGCCGCTATATCCAAATCTGTACCGATCTGAGCCAAATTGACGAAGGATGTTGAAGGGCCTAAGACAACTCACTGTCTCAAATTTCAGCAAAATCGGCTAATAAATGTGGCTTTTATGGGCCTAAGACCCTAAATCTGAGGATCGGTATATATGGCAGCTATATCCAAATCTGGACCGATCTGGACCATATTAAAGAAGGATGTTGAACGGCCTAACACAACTCACTGTCCCAAATTTTTAGCAAAATCGGATAATAAATGTGGCTTTTATGGGCCTACGACCCAAAATGGGAGGATCGGTCTATATGGCAGTTATATCCAAATCTGAACCGATCTATGCCAAATTGACGAAGGATGTTGAAGGAACTAACACAACTCACTGTCCCAAATTTTGGCTAAAACGGATACTGCATGTGGTTTATATGGGCCTAAGACCCTAAATCGGAGGATCGGTCTATATGGCAGCTATAACCAAATCTACACCGATCTGGGCCAATTTGAAGAAAGATGTCGAAGGGCCAAAGACAACTCACTGTGCCAAAATTTCAGCCAAATCGTATAATAAGTGTGGCTTTTATGGGCCTAAGACCCTAAATCGGCGGATCGATCTATACGGCAGCTATATCCAAACCTGAACCGATTTGAGCCAAATTGACGAGGAATGTCGAAGGGCTTAAAACAACTCACTGTCTCAAATTTCAGCAAAATCGGATAATAAATGTGGCTTTTATGGGCCTAAGACCCTAATTCGAAAGATCGGTCTATATGGTAGCTATGACCAAATCTACACCGATCTGGGATAATTTAAAGAAAGATGTCGAAGGGCCCAAGACAACTCACTGAGCCAAATTTCAGCCAAATCGGATAATAAGTGTGGCTTTTATGGGCCTAAGACCCAAAATCGGAGGTTCGGTCTCTATCTCTATCCTAAATCGGCGGATAAATATCAAGATAAAGTCCGATATAGCCCATCTTCGAACTTAATCTGTTACTGGACAAAAAAGGAATCTGTGCAAATTTTTAGGTCAATAACTCTATTTTTAAAGACTGTATCGTAAAATACATAAAAGCCACATTTATTATTCGATTTTGCCGAAATTTTAGACAGTGAGTTGTGTTAGGCTCTTCGACGTCCTTCGTCAATTTGGCTCAGATCGGTCCAGATTTGGATATAGCTGCCATATAGACCTATCCTCCGATACGGGGTCTTAGGCCCATAAAAGCCACATTTATTATCCGATTTTGCTGAAATTAAGGACAGCGAGTTGTAATAGGCCCTTTAACATCCTTCGCCAATTTGGCTCAGATCGGTCTAGATTTGGATTTAGCTGCCATATAGACCGAATCTCCGATTTTGGGTCTTAGGCCCATAAAATCCTCATTTATTATCCGATTTTGCTGAAATTTGGGACATTGCGTTGTGTTACGGCCCTCGACATTCTTCGTCAATTTGGCCCAGATCGGTTTAGATTTGGATATAGCTCCCATATAGACCGATCCTTCGATTTAGGGTCTTAGGCCCATAAAAGCCACATTTATAATCCGATTTTGCTAAAATTTAAGACAGTGAGTTGTGTTAGGCTCGTCGACATCCTCCGTTTGTTTGGCCCAGATCGGTTCAGCTTTGGATTTAGCTGCCATATAGACCGATCCTCCGATTTGGGGTCTTAGGGCCATAAAAGCCACATTTAATATGCGATTTTGCTGAAATTTAGGACAAAGAGTTGTATTAGGCCCTACGACATCCTTCGCCAATTCGGCCCAGATCGGTCCAAATTTGGATTTAGCTGCGATATAGACCGAACCTCCGATTTAGGGTCTTAGGCCCATAAAAGCCACATTTATTATCCAAATTTGCTGAAATTTAGGACAGTGAGTTGTATTAGGCCCCTCGACATCCTTCTTTAGTTTGGCTCAGATCGGTTCAGATTTGGATATAGTTGCCATATAGACCGATCCTTCGAATTATTGTCTTAGGCCCATAAAAGCCTCATTTATTATCCGATTTTGCTGAAATTTGCGACAGTGCGTTGTGTTACGGCCCTCAACATCCTTCTTCAATTTGGCCCATATCGGTCCAGATTTGGATTTAGCTACCATATAGACCGAACCTCCGATTTTGGGTCTTAGGCCCATAAAAGCCACATTTATTATCCGATTTTGCTGAAACTTTGGACAGTACGTTGTGTTACGGCCCTCGACATCCTTTGTGAATTTGGCCCAGATCGGTTTAGATTTGGATATAGCTGCCATATAGACGGATCTCCCGGGTTTAGATTTTCGGGCCATAAAAGACGCATTCATTGTCCGATTTTGCCGAAATTTTAGACAGTGAGTTGCGTTAGGCCCTTCGACGTCCTGCGTCAATTTGGCTCAGATCGGTCCAGATTTTGATATAGCTGCCATATGGACCGATATCTCGGTTTTAGGTTTTGGGCCCATAAAAAGCACATTTATTGTCCGATTTTGCTGAAATTTGAAACAGTGAGTTGGATCAGGCACTTCGACGTCCTTTTTCAATTTGGTGCAGATCGGTGCAGATTTGAATATAGTTGCCATATAAACCGATCTCTTGATTTAGGGTTTTGGACCCATAAAAGTCGCATTTATTGTCTGATTTCACCGAGAATTGGGACAGTGCGTTGTGTTAGGCTTTTCGACATCCATGTCGCATATGGTTCTAATAGTTTTATTTGTTAGTTATAGCCTCTATAAAGGCCAATATTTTGTTATACACAATTGAACAATGACTTGTGCCGATTAGTATTTGTTCCAAATCGGAACATATTTCGATATAACTGCTATGGGACATAAAGAATGAAATTTACACCGGATTTCGATGAAAGGTGGTTTATATATATATACCCGAGGTGGTGGGTATCTAAAGTTCGGCCCGGCCGAACTTAACGCCTTTTTACTTGTTTCGCTTTCCTTTTGTCAAGGATTTTTTGGTGGGTTTGTGCTTGGATTTTTATGAGGTGTTGGATTCCACGCTGCTTGTTGTATTGTATGAACATGTTGTTCTACACCTGCGGCAATCTTGTTCAGATTTCAAGGAAATGTTTTTGTGTTTATTTTCCAGTTTATTAGATATCGAACCCAGTTGGTTTTGTTGTTGTCAAGTTCACATGATTGGATTTGTAAACAAATAAGCTAAATAAACACAGTTGTCTTCCTATAGGTGATAACATTTAATGTAACAAAACAAAATTAAATTTGTTATTGAATGTATTAAAGTTACAAATGAATTCCCTTTTGCCTAGACCAAAAACAACGAATTTGCATTCCTCCTTGCTTATCAACCAACATAAGCCTTTGGCATCATGTATTTAATCCATTTATTTCTTGGGCATTTATCTAATGAGAATCCTCTAATGCCCTGCCCCTGTTTCGGTGAAGTACATTTATCTTTAGTCTTAAAACATAAATGATTTGAGCTATGCGTACGGAATGTTTGTATTTTGTTGGGGATAAATGAGGGGATATTTCATTTTGATGGCTGGCATATTGCAGAGGTCATTACACTGGCCCTGCCACCGAATACCCCTTGATGCATGCTTCAGATCGGATGATGGAACTTACCTTGTAGCCACCCAGATGCTCCACCACGCACGGCAAATTGGCATCACGTCCCACAGCCACTGTAACATTTGGTATTGGTTGGGCAAAACGAGGTTCATTCATCATAACTGGTCACCGAAAAACGAAAAGGATGAAACAAAATGGACAAACAGTGGAGACGTATTAAATTCATATAAAGCAGATGAAAGAGCATGAACATGTATTAAAAAAAATATAAGACATAATTAATTTTGAAACAATTTGTACACCAAAGGATCTTCACAAGAAAAATTGGAATGTAATGGAATTCAACTTAACAAGACCTTAGAAAGGGCATCAGTTTAGTCTGACATGCCACAGAGCCTTAAACAACTAGGAAACCTTAGTTCTAGCCTCAATGCAAGCAAAGTCATCCTTGAATGGTTCTTTGTAAGTTATTCCTGGTATCAGTGTCATAACATTTGTCCTAGCTACGTGATTGCCATATTTGATACTTTTTTTCTGACTTGCATACAGTAATTATGGTCATAATGCTGCATATGGAATGTGTCTATCGGATAATGGAAGCCAACATTCATTCGCATTGAATATGTAACGACTGGCTGCATGTCCTTCAACTTCCATTTGGTCTATTAGTGGTCGCCTTACCACATACTGAAAGCCTTGACTTCTTTGTTGTGAGGGCGATGGTGTCAAGGTAAACGACATTGTAAATTTAAAATCGATTTTGGTTGTAAGACAGCTCATGGTCGATGCTGCACTGATGCCTACTATGAGTCTGTGTGGTGTGTTTATCAATTTACAATTCTCCAAAGGATAACCATTCCCTTATCCACTACAACAATATTTAAGCCCAAAAGTTAACATAAAAGAAGTAAGTAAAAAGGCGTTAAGTTCGGCCGAGCCGAACTTTGGATACCCACCCAAGGTGATGGGTGTATATATGTAAACCTTATGCCCCATAACAGCTATTAGTTGCCCAAAAAGTAATTGCGGATTTTTCATATAGTCGGCGTTGACAAATTTTTTCACACCTTGTGACTCTGTAATTGCATTCTTTCTTCTGTCAGTTATCAGCTGTTACTTTTAGCTTGCTTTAGAAAAAAAGTGTTAAACAAGTATATTTGATTAAAATTCATTCTAAGTTTTATTAAAAATGCATTTTGGGCAACCCAATATATCGAAATACATTCCGATTTGGACCAAATACTAAAAAGTACAAGTCACTGTTCAAATGTGTATAACAAAATATTGGCCTTTTTAGTAGCTATATATCTAAAAATAAACCGATTTGAACCATATACTATACGGATGTCGAAAAGCCTAACATAAGTCACTGTGTAAAATTTCAGTGAATTCGGATTATAAATGTGGCTTTTATGGGCCTAAGACCCTAAATCGGAGGATCGGTCTATATAGCAGCTATACCCAAATCTGGACCGATTAGGGTCAAGTTGCAGAAAAATTTCGAAAAGCCTAACTCAAAGCACTGTCCCAAATTTCAGCGAAATCGGATAATAAATGTGGACATTACGGGCCTAAGACATCAAATTAGAAGATCGGTCTATATGGCAGCTATATCCAAATATGGACCGATTAAGGCCAAGTTACAGAAAAACGTTGAAGAGCCTAACTCAAAGTACTGCCCCAAATTTGAGCAAAATCTGATAGTAAATGTGGCTTATATGGGCCTACGACCCTAAATCGGAGGATCGGTCTATATGGCAGCTATATCCACATCTGGACGGTTCTGTGCCACATTAACAAAGTATGTCGAAGGGCCTAACACAACTCACTGACCCAAATTTAAGCAAAATCGGATAGTAAATGTGGCTTTTATGGGCCTAGAACCCTTAATCGGAGGATCGATCTATATGGCAGCTATAACCAAAGCTGGACTGATCCGGGCCAAATTACCGATGGATGTCGAAAGGCCAAACACAACTTACTGTACCAAATTTCAGCAAAATCGGAAAATAAATGTGTCTTTTATGGGCCTAGGGCCCCAAATCGGAGGATCAGTCTGCTATAACCAAATCTGGACTGATCGGGGCCAAATTAACGAAGCATGTCGAAGGGCCTAGCACAACTCACTGCCTCCAATTTCAGCAAAATCGGATAATAAATGTGGCTTTTATTGGCCTAAGACCCTAAATCGGAGGATCGGTCTATATGACAGCTATATCCAAATCTGGACCGATCTGGGCCAAATTGACGAAGGATGTCGAAGGGCATAACACAACTTACTGACCCAAATTTCAGCAAAATTGGAAAATAAATGTGTCTTTATGGGCCTAGGGCCCTAAATCAAAGGATCGGTCTATATGGCAGCTATATTAAAATCTGAACCGATCTGAGCCAAATTAACGAAGTATGACGGAGGGCCTAACACAACTCACTGACCCAAATTTTAGCAAAATCGGATAATAAATGTGGCTTTTATGGGCCTAGAACCCTTAATCGGAGGATCGGTCTATATGACAGCTATACCCAAATCTGGACGGATCGGTCTATATGGCAGCTATAACCAAATCTTGACCGATCTGGGCCATTTCAATGTGTTGCAAACGGAATGACAAAATAAATATTCCCCTATCCTTCTGTGGTGGGAATAAAAATTACCTTGGCGTCCCTCCATGCCACATGTATATGGGACATGCTGATACAAGCAGAGTATATCTCCATTCTGTTGGACACAGTCTGTAATTTAACCGGTGAAACATCATCAGGGCCTGATGACATAAAGGAGTTGAAAATGTTCATCGCCCAAAAGATTTTCGTCTCAGACACAATTTCCTCATTAAGCTCCGACGAATTCATACCAGTGACAATCTCTGCTAGACCCACGTTTTTCGTTGGAGAGTTTGCCGGGAAGTATGTGTCAACGAGTAGTTCTGGTGTTTCCTTACTAGACATGGTCATCTCTGACTTCTGAATATACCACATCGTAATAGGTATCGAGGAAAGAATCTTCCGTAGCCTAGAGGCCTCAGATGTATCCTCCATGGAGCTGAAGAATTCTAACCAGAATTTGTTCTGAGCCTTTCTCAGCTCGGCCTTATATTTTCTTAGCCCATCCCAATCATGTGGGGCTCTTTTGGCGATCGCTCTGTTGAATAGTTTTCTGCAGTCCTTCCTTGGTCCAACCAGCTCTTAGGTCCACCATGGAAGTCGCTGTTTGCCCCTTGGCTTGGCACTAGGACATGCTGGCACAAACGAGTCAGTCAGGCCCTTCGTGATCTGCTTGACCATTATGTCTATATCGTCCGCAGTTGCCACTTCCTTTTCTGGTCCAGAAAGGATAGAGGAGCAGAATTTGTGACGAAAATAATCCCAATTCGCCTTTCTTTTGTTTAGCCGAGGGAACACTTCTGCAGTGTTTTCTCGGGCAACAAATTCGACCTGTACCTTAATAACAAGATAATATGGACAGACAGACGGACACAGCTAAATAGAATCATCAAGTGATTCTAAGTCGATCGATATGTCTACCTTGGCTCCTTCTTAGCATTGCAAACATATGCACAAAGTTGTAATACCACATGTAGTACCACAGTGGTGGTGTAAAAATTCATATGTAAACTTCTCACATATCAATGAGTACAGTCCGATTTAAGTTTGTAAGCTCAATGATAAGGGTCCTTCTTTTTATAGCCGAGTCCGAACGACGTGCCGCAGTGCGACATCTCTTTTGGAGATAAGCTTTACATGGCATAGTACCTCACCAATGTTGCCAGCATTAGGAAGGGAAAACCACCGCTGAAAATTTCTTCTGATGGTCTCGCCAGGATTCGAACCAAGGCGCTCAACGTCATAGGCGGACATGCTAACCTCTGCGCTACGGTGGTGTAGGTTATAAAAAAAAGCGAATATCGAACATACGTAACTCACGAAATTTGAAAATAACAATTATTTGTTGATCCGACCTCGTATATGGAAGCTATAACCAAAACCAAGTTTGATGAAATTAAGAAAAGGTTCAGATTTGTACTAAAACCACCTTCCAGCAGATGTATATACGGAACTTATAACCAAATCTGTACACATTTCATGGCAATTGGACAAAAAACGCAACCTGCATCTTGATTTCAAGATGCATTTACATAACCAACTACCTCTAGACAGGAAGTGATACTAATCCGGTCAGTATGTTCGGCTAGTGGATACGACAAACACATTCTCTGACTAACGCTATCTTTGCACAAAGTAGTATTTTTGGCAAAAACTTAAAAATGTTTAAATACAAGTTCTGACACCAAAACGTTTACGTTCAAACTGAATGAAACTGAATGAAATGCCCAAGTTGCCTCACGTACAACATTGAAGCTTTGAAATCCCATAGTGGATGTATGTATAGCCGAGTGTATGCCTGTGGATAAATGTGTCTGTGGCAAAACCACAAATCACCAATTAAATATTTATACTTCAATCTACTCAACGAATATGGAAAAAGTAAAGGGATTTGTAATAAAATTCACATACGCACACATACACCAAAACACCCACATACGGACTGTAACATATTCTCTTACATATGAGGCATCCGATTTTTGGCAAAGGTTGCTCTTCTTTTTTTCGTTAATAAAAAAACGTAGATTTAAAGTTATCCGAAGTTACGAGGCGCAGTATAAACAACCACATGTGACGCGCCTGAATTCTCTCAGATGAACTCGGGATACGGTAGTTTCACAATCTATGTTTACGATAGTAGATTCAAAGTTTAGTACTAAAAAACACAAAAAAAAAACAAGGAAAAAGGCGTTAAGTTCGGCAGGGGCGAACTTTGGATACCCACCACCTCGGGTATATATGTAAACCACCTTTCATCATAATCCGGTGAAAAATGCATAATTTATGCCCCCATAGCAGCTTTATCGATATATGGTCCGATTTGCACCAAATTCGACACAGATATTGCAAGGTCTAATAAGTACGTCGTTGTTCAATTTTGTAGAACAAAATTATTGGTCTTATTGGAAACCATATCCAAATATAGGCCGATCTGAACCATATACGACACGGATGTCAAAAAGCCTAAAATAAGTCACTGTGTCAAATTTCCGCGAAATCGGATATCGGCAGCAATATCCAATATGGCAGCTATATCCAAATCTGAACCGATCTGAGTCAAATTAAAGTAGGGTATTAATTGGTCTAACACAAATCACTGTTCAAAATTGCGGCGACATCGGCAATAAATGCATCTTTTATGGACCCAAAACCTTAACTCGAGAGATTGGTCTATATGGCAGCTATATCCAAGTCTGGACTGATCTGAGCCAAAATAAAGTAGGATGTCGACTGGTCTAACAGAACTCACTGCGCTAAATTTCAGCAAAATCGGATAATAAATGAGACTTTTATGGGACTAAGACCCAAAAAGGGCGGATCGGTCTATATGGCAGCTATATCCAAATCTGGACCGATCTTGGCCAAATTAGAAAAGGATGTCGAAGGGCCTAACACAACACACTGTCCCAAATTTCAGCAAAATCAGACAATAAATGAGGCTTTTATGGGCCTAAGACCCTAAATCGGAGGATCCGTCTATATGGCAGCTATATTCAAATCTTAACCGATCAGGGCTAAATTAAAGAAGGATGTCGATGGGCCTAACAAAACTCACTGTCCCAAATTTCAGCTAAATCGGATAATAAATGTGGCTTTTATGGGCCTAAGACCCAAAATGGGCGGATCGGTCTATATGACAGCTACAATCAAATCTGGACCAATCCGGGCCAAATCAAAGAAAGATTTATTAGACAACTCACCTTCCCAAATTTCAGCAAAATCGGATTATAAATATGGCTTTTATGGGCCTAAGACCCTAAATCGGAGGATCGGTCTATATGGCAGCTATATCCAAATTTGGACCGATCTGAGCCAAATTGGCGAAGGATGTCGATGGGCCTAACACAACTCACTGTGCCAAATTTCAGCGACATTGGACAATAAATGCTTCTTTTATGGACCCAAAACCTTAAATCGAGAGATTGGTCTATATGGCAGATATATCCAAATCTGGACCGTTCTAAACCAAACTGACGAAGGGCCTAAGACAACTCACTGTCCCAAATTTCAGCAAAATCGGATTATAAATATGGCTTTTATGGGCCTAAGACCCTAAATCGGAGTATCGATCTATATGGCAGCTATATCCAAATCTGAACCGATGTGGGCTAAATTAACGAAGGATATTGAAGGGCCTATCACAACTCACTATGCCAAATTTCAGCGTTATCGGATAATAAATGTGGCTTTTATGGGCCTTAGACCCAAAATCGGAGGATCGGTCTCTATGGCAGCTATATCCAAGTTTAGACTGATCTGAGCCAAAATAAAGTAGGATGTCGACTGGCCTAACAGAACTCACTGTGCCAAATTTCAGCAAAATCGGATAATAAATGTGGCTTTTATGGGACTAAGACCTAAATTGGCGGATCGGTCTATGTGGCAGCTACAAAAAAATCTGGACCAATCCGGGCCAAACCAAAGAAGGACGTCGAAGGGCCTAAGACAACTCACCTTCCCAAATGTCAGCAAAATGGGATAATAAAGATGGCTTTTATGGGCCTAAGACCCTAAATCGGAGGATCGGTCTATATGGCAGCTATACCCAAATCTGTACCGATCTAGGCCAAATTGACGAAGGATATCAAAGGGCCTTAGACAACTCACTGTCCCAAATTTCCGCAAAATTGGATTATAAATATGTCTTTTATGGGCCTAAGACCCTAACTCGAAGGATCGGTCTATATGGCAGCTATATCCAAATCTGGACCGATCTGGACCAAATTGACGAAGGATGTCGAAGGTTCTAACACAACTCACTATCCCAAATTTCAGCAACATCGGATAATAAATACGCCTTTTATGGGCCAAAGACCCTAAATCGGCGGATCGGCCTATATGCCAGCTATATCCAAAACTGAACCGATCTGGGCCATTATTTTATTTCCTCTCCCATCTGTTCCCCACCGAAACTCTTTCCACGTATTCATATTTCTGCTACTTTTCCTAGATACTTAGCAGACTTTCCTCGTCGAGTGAGAACATTCGCATTGATGTTCGAACAAATGTTGCTGCAGACATGTTTCACATTGTCGGAATACGTGTGAGAAAGTGAATTAAAATTTAAACATGAAATGAGTTTTACTTCAATGCGGACAATGTTTCGCATTGTTGTGAAGTTCACAATAATGGAAACAAAAAAGTTACTATATTTCCACCATTCACAAAATAATAACCTCGAACGAATGTGAAGTATTCGCCAAACATGATTACAATTTGCTTTGGTTTGTAGTCCATAAGTCGTTAACTTATAGATTTTCGTTCAGTGTAGCACTTCCTTATGCTCAGCAGGAGAAAGAAACAAAAAAAGAACGCAGATAAATTGTCTGCACTCATCTGCTACT
Organism: Stomoxys calcitrans; assembly: GCF_963082655.1. NCBI lineage: Eukaryota > Metazoa > Arthropoda > Insecta > Diptera > Muscidae > Stomoxys > Stomoxys calcitrans. The sequence goes on along the minus strand of NC_081552.1, from coordinate 261,618,471 downwards.
GCCATGTTACCAGTGGCAACACTTGTACTCGGGGGAGATTAAGTCTTAAGTCTCCAGCTAGTGAAAAATTCTTGTGCATAAATTTGTAGCATATTCAAGTCAACAAATCCACCGTACAAGCCCCTATCTTGAGGCGAGCCCTGCCACTTTGCCATTCATGGGGGATTCTTTTTTTTCGTTTTTTTTTTTTTTTGTTCGAAATAAATTTGTGGGACGATTATAAACTTTTACGAGCTCTGAAGGCAAAACCAAAGGCGTTAAGTTCGGCCGGGCCGAACTTTGGATACCCACCACCTCGGGTATATATGTAAACCACCTTTCATCAAAATTCGATAAAAATTTCATACCTTATACTCATATACCTCATACCGATCTGAACTATATACGACACGCATGTCGAAAAGCCGAACATAAGTCACTGTGTCAAATTTCAGTGAAATCGGATTATAAATGCGCCTTTTATGGGGCCAAGACTTTAAATCGAGATATCGGCCTACATGGCAGCTATATCCAAATCTGGACCGATTTGGGCCAAGTTGCATAAACATGTCGAAGAGCCTAACACTAAGCATTGTCCCAAATTTCGGCGAAATCGGACAATAAATGCCTCTTTTATGGGCCCTAAACCTTAAATCCAGAGATCGGTCTATATGGCAGCTATATTCAAATCTGGACCGATCTGTGCGATATTGCAGAAGTATGTCAAGGGGCTTAACTTAACTCACTGTTCCAAATTTCGGCGACATCGGGCAATAAATGAGCATTTTATGGGCCCAAAACCATAAATCAAGAAATCGGTCTATATGGCAGCTATATCCAAATTTGAACCGATCTGGACCAAATTGAAGAAATATGTCAAAGGGCTTAACACAACTCACTGTCCCAAATTTCAGCAAAATCGAATAATGAATGTGGCTATTATGGGCCTTACTCCAAAAATCGGGGGATCGATCTATATGGCAGCTATATCCAAATCTGGACTGATCTGAGCCAAATTAACGAAGGATTTCGATGGGCCTTACGCAATTCACTGTCCCAAATTTCATCAAAATCGGATAATAAATGTGGCTTTTGTGGGCCTAAGACCCTAAACCGGAGGATCGGTATATATGGCAGCTATATCCAAATCTCAACCGATCTGGGCCAATTTAACGAAGGATGTCGATGGGCCTTACACAATTCAATGTCCCGAATTTCATCAAAATCGGATAACAAATGTGGCCTTTGTGGGCCTAAGACCCTAAATCGGAGGATCGGTCTATATGGGAGCTATATCCAAATCTGAACCGATCTGGACCAAATTAAAGAAATATGTCAAAGGGCCTAACATAACTCACTGTCCCAAATTTCAGCGAAATCGGACCATAAATGTGGCTTTTATGGTCCTTAGACCCTAAATCGGAGGATCGGTCTATATGGCAGCTATATCCAAATCTGGACCGATCTGAGCCAAATTGACAAAGGATGTCGAGGGGCCAAACCCAACTCCCTGCCCCAAATTTCAACAAAATCGGATAATAAATGTAGCTCTTATGGGCGTAAGACCCTAAATCGGCGGATCGGTCTATATGGGGGCTATATCAAGATATAATCCGATATAGCCCATCTTCGAACTTAACCTGCTTATGGACAAAAAAAGAATCTGTGCAAAATTTCAGCTCAATATCTCTATTTTTAAAGACTGTAGCGTGATTTCAACAGACAGACGGACAGACGGACGGACATGGCTAGATCGTGTTAGATTTTCACGCTGATCAAGAATATATATACTTTATAGGGTCGGAAATGGATATTTCGATGTGTTGCAAACGGAATGACAAAATGAATATACCCCCATCCTTCGGTGGTGGGTATAACAACTAAGAAGGCGTAAATTTCGGCCGGGCCGAACTTTGGATACCCACTACCTCGGGTATATATGATCGATTTTGGGCCAAATTGCAGAAAAATTGCAAAATAACAAAACCCACTATCCCAAATTTCGGCGAAATCGGACAATAAATGCCCCTTTTAAGGCCCCAAAACCTTAAATCGAGAGATCGGTCTATATGGCAGCTTTATCCAAATCTGAACTGAATTTCGGCGACATCGGATAATAAATGCGCGTTTTATATGCCCAAAGCCTTAAATAAAGCGATCGGTCTATATGGCAGCTATATCTAAATCTGAACTGACCGGTCCCAAATTTCAGCAAAATCGGATAATAAATGTGGCTTTTATGGGCCTAAGACCCTAAATCGGCGAATCGGTCTATGTGGGGGTCATATCAAGATATAGTCCGATATGGCCCATCTTCGAACTTAACCTGCTTATGGCAAGTAAAGAATCTGTGCAAAGTTTCAGCTCTATATCTCTATTTTTAAAGAATGTAGCGTGATTTCAACAGACAGACGGAAGGACGGACAGACATGGCTAGATCATCTTAGATTTTTACGCTGATCAAAAATATATATAATTTATAGGGTTGGAAATGGATATTTCGATGTGTTGCAAACGGAATGACAAAATGAATATACCCCCATCCTTCGGTGGTGGGTATAATTAATGGCACAAAATTAAAATGTTTATTCTTGGAGCCGATTTTACTCTTTGAGTTCCAAGAAGCTCAAATTTAAATCCAAATTTACAGAATTAATCTCAAGAGAGAGGTTTGTAAATTGTTATAGACAATCTTTCTTGGCCCCCTATTTTTATCGAAGAGTCTGTGGTGGACATCTTAGGTTTCTTATCCACAGTTTATTACAAAATTCATCCATGTCTTTTTATACCCTCCACCATAGGGTGGGGGTATACTAATTTCGTCATACTGTTTGTAACTCCTCGAAATATTCGTCTAAGACCCCATAAAGTATATATATTCTTGATGGTCATGTCATTTAAAATCTATCTAGCCATGCCGTCCGTCCGTCCATCCGTACGTTCGTCCGTCCGTCCATCCGTCCGTCCATCCGTCCGTCCATCCGTCCGTCCGTCCATCCTACTGTCTGTCGAAAACACGCTAACATTCAAAGGAGTAAAGCTAGCCGCTTGAAATTTTGCACAAATACTTCTTATAAGTGTAGGTCGGTTGGGATTGTAAATGGGCTATATCGGTTCACGTTTTGATATAGCTGCTATATAAACCGATCTTATATCTTGACTCCTTGAGCCCCTCGAGACCACAATTCTTATCCGATTTGACTGAAATTATGCATAAAGTGTTTTATTATCACTTCCAACAACTATGATAAGAACAGTTCACATCGGTTCATAACCTGATATAGCTGCCATATAAACCGATCTGGGATATTGACTTTTTGAGCCGCTAGAGGTCACAATTCTTATCCGATTTGGTTGAAATTTTGCATGAGATGTTTTATTATGACTTCCAACAACTGTGGTAAGTATGATACAAATCGGTTCATAACCTGATATAGCTGCCATACAAACCGATCTGGGTTCTTGACTTCTTGAGCGTCTAGAGGGCGCAGTTCCTATCCGATTTGGCTGAAATTTAGCACAACGAGTTTTGTAATGACTTCCAACAACTGTGGTAAGTATGATTCAAATCGGTCCATAACCTGATACAGCTGCCATATAACCCCATCTGGGTTCTTGACTTCTTGAGCCGCTAGAGGGCGCAATTCTTATCCGATAAGGCTGAAATTTTGCACGACGTGTTTCCTTATGACTTCCAACAACTGTGCTTATTATAGTCGAAATCGGTACATAACCTGATATAGCTGTCATATAAACCTATCTGGGGTCTTGACTTCTTGAGCGTCTAGAGTGCGAAATTTCTATTAGATTTCTTTGAAATTTTGCACGAAATGTTTTGTTATGACTCCCAATAAATATGTTAAGAATAGTACAAATCGGTCCATAACCTGATATAATTGCCATATAAACCGATCTGGGGTCTTGACTTCTTGAGCCACTACAGGACGCAATTCTCATCCGATTTGGCAGAAATTTTGTACAACGGCTTCTCTCATGACCTTCAACATAGGTATATAATATGGTCTGAATCGATCAGTAGCTTGATACAGCTCCCATATATACCGATCTCCCGATTTTGCATTTTGAGCCCCTACTAGGCGCAATTCTTATCCGAATGAACTGAAATATTACATAATGACTTTTACAATGTTCAGCATTCGTTTTTGGTCCGAATCGGACTATAACTTGATATAGCTCCAATAGCATAACAGTTCTTATTCAATATTCTTTGTTTGCCTAAAAAAGAGATACCGAGCATAGAACTCGACAAATGCGATCCAAGGTGGAGGGTATATACGATTCGGCCCGGCCGAACTAAGCACGCTCTTCCCCACCGAAGGATTGGGGTATATTCATTACGTCAATCCGTTTACAACACATCTAAATATCCATTTCCGACCCTATGGAGTATATATTCTTGATCAGAGTAAAAATTTAGGGTGATCTAGACATGTCCGTTCGTCTTTCCATCTGTCTGTTGAAATCACGCTACAGTCTTTAAAAATAGAGATATTTAGCTGTAATTTTGCACATATTCTTTTTTTTTCCATAAGCAGGTTAAGTTCGAAGATGGGCTATATCTTGGTATAGCCCCCATGTAAACCGATCCTCCGATTTAGGGTCTTAGGTCCGATTTTGCTGAAATTTGGGATAGTGAGTTGCGTTCGGCCCTTTGACATATTTCTTCAACTTTTTCCAGATCGGTCCCGATTTGGATATAGCTGCCATATATACCGATCCTTCGATTTAAGTTCTTAGGCCCATCCGATTTTGCCGAAATTTAGGACAGTGAGTTGTGTTGGGCCCTTCGTCATCCTTCTTCAATTTGGCCCAGATCGGTCCAGAGTTGGACTGCCATATAGACCGATCCTCCGATTCAAGGTCTTAGGCCCATAAAAACCACATTTATTATTCGATTTTGCTGAAAATTGGGACAGTGAGTTGTGTTGGGCCCCTCGACGTCCATCTAAAATCGGTCCAGATTTGGATATAGCAGCCATAGAGACCGATCTCTCGATTTTAGGTGTTGGGCCTATAAAAGGCTCATTTACTGTCCGATTTTGCTGAAATTTGGGACATTGAGTTAAGTTAAGCCCCTCAACATACTTCTGTAATATTTCACAGATCGGTCCAGATTTGGATATAGCTGCCATATAGACCGATCTCTCGATTTAAAGTTTTGGGCTTATAAAAGGCTCATTTATTGTCCGATTTCGCCGAAACTTGGGACTGTGAGTTGTGTTAGGACCTTCGACATCCTTCTTCAATTTGGCTCAGATCGGTTCAGATTTGAATATAGCTGCCATATAGACCGATCCCTCGATTTAGGGTCTTAGGCCCATAAGACCCATATTTATTTTCCGATTTTGCCGAAATTTGGGACAGCGAGTTGTGTTGGACCCTTCGACATCCTTCCTTAATTTGACCCAGATCGGTTTAGATTTTGATAGAACTGCCATATAGACCGATCTCTCGTTTTAAAGTCTTGGTCCCATAAAAGGCACATTTATAATCCGATTTCGCTGAAATTTGACACAGTGACTTATGTTAGACTTTTCGACATCCCTCTCGTATATGATTCCGATCGAGCTATATTTATATATGGCTACCAAAAAGGCCAATATTTTGTTATACGCAAATTGAGCAATGACTTGTGCTTATTAGACCACGCAATGTTCGTGTCGAATTTGGTGTAAATCGGACCATATTTCGTTATAGCTGCTGTGGGGGCATAAATTATGCTTTTTTTACCGGATTATGACGAGAGGTGGTTTATATATATACCCGAGGTGGTGGGTATCCAAATTTTGGGCCGGCCGAACTAAACACCCTTTTACTTGTTTTTATCTAGGTTCATTTTTCTCTGGTCTGTCTGTCTATCACTTTAGCTAACTGTATTTTATAACGACTGTGAATTTCATTATTTGAGAGATATTAAAAATTATGCTCTGTTGTAGAATGACCCATACCTAAATATCTACGTTCAGGTATGAATTCCTCGAAACGTTCTCTAATGGCATTTCAACGAAATGCCAATCAAGCTTCAGTGAATATGTCAATTTTAGATTTTGCTAGGAGCTAGATATTTATTTGCGAGTATTTGCCGTCATTTATGTCTAACCTAGGTTTGATTCCATTGAATTCCGTTTTCTGTTTAATGCCAAAAACGCTCAAAATAAACAAAAATAAGAAAAAAACCAAATGACTCACCATGTGTGACGAGATTTGTCAGGTAGATAAGAAACATCACTTTGCGATTTGTGAAGCGGCTAGGAAAGATGTTGAGTGCTATGAGGAGCACCTTAATAACAGTCATTAGGAATATCATATTGCTGCCGTTGGATGGTGATGGTGATGTTGCCTTGACTGGTTCGTAACTTGGAGTCCGGAAGGATGGTCTTGCTTTTCGTTTCTAATTTGAGGTGGCGGTGGGATTTAGAAGAGATTTAGTCTTTGGCCAAAAAGTTCAAAGGTCCTTGTACGCCTCTGGCAATTGCAAACAATATGTGGGAGGCTTTAAATGCAAGCTTCAAATATCTGTCTTGCCTTAATTTGCTTCTTGGAGTATGTTTTCGCTTGGCCAGGACTCATTAGTGAGTGAGAGTCCCCCGTCAGAGTTTTAAGCACAAAATGGATGTTCGTTTTGGGAAAATTGAACGTCAAATTACTCCTTCTTGAAGTGGATTTATTGAAACTCCTGGCAAAGTGGCAACCATTTGTCTCAGGCTGTGGATTTGGGTAGCTAAATGTCACTGCGGAGCCACCGAGTTGGGTTTTGGCGCAGTTCATAACACATTTATGCCAGCCACTCCATGTGGTCGTTGGTATCCTTTTGCTTTGTTGTTGATGATGCACCACCCGCAGATAAGGCTGACAACTGTGCAGCATTGGCAATGTGCATGTGAGGATCACAGAGCCTTTTTATGTCCCTCTTGATGAATTTAAATATTTTATATAAATGTCCTTTTTTTTTGCATTGTTTTCTTATGCTACGTGTTGTCCTTTGGCCTTATGATGTTGATCCATGCAGTTGTTCATCATCACTGTTGTATCGCATTTTGTGTTGTTGCCACAAACACCAGTAAACTTGAGTAAACACACACACACGCACACACACAGGCAAACAAATGTGAGTAAATATTGGTTTGCCCACCACGTTGCTCCTGGCCCTTTATGGTCTATGTTAGTACTGCATCAATTTTCCAAATGATTTATGAATGCGAATGCGACACAACTTCCTGCTGCACTTTGCTGACCTTTTTCTCTCTTCCTTCGCCCATTATTTGCATACAACAGTTGAGATGTGCTGTGAGGGCCCAAGTTTGCAACATGCATGTCCTGTTAGTTAACCAAAGCAAACTGCTCTCATGCATTCACCTGCTGCATCCCTGACAGAGTTGTTATGGCGCACATAAAAATAAACTCGCAAAATGTGAAAAAGTTCAACTGAAGTTTTCCTTCGTATGATTTTTCATTTATGACACACACCAGAATTTTGTATGGCTTTTGCGTGTAGGTTCATATGCCAGCATGAATGCTTTGGCTGTGGGAAAATGCACTGCCAACACAAGGTTTCCCAACTTAATATTTCACATCCATACCTAGGTGGCCTCTGTGTAAGTTCTTAACGAGTAGCAAGTAGCAACTCAGGTGCTGTAAGAGAAAGGTGAGGAGAAAAACAAAATAGTGACAAGTGAGACATTTTCACAATTTTCTTTTTTTTAGAGTCGAATGCTGGAAAGATGCGAGGTAAAAGTTTTAAAATTTTAAAATGTGCAGGATTCTGACATTTGCCGAGTGTGCGGAAATGTATTATTTTTCAATTTCATACTGTTTTCATTCATTTTCCGCCACGACAAGAAAATCCTTACAACTATGCATATTCGCTTATCCCATGTAAATATTCGAGCATATGAGAGAGTGTGTGTGTGTGTGTATGAGCATGTGTTGGAGGGAACAGTGTGTATTTGGTGGTATCAAACCCCCCTTTTTAAATCATTTAACACAAACAATCCCTTTTGTTCCCGAACAATAACATATTTTGTCAAATTTCATCTGATCGCAATCCCTTTTTATTAAACGTTTCGCATGACAAAGCACAGTGGTACCATTTGTGACATTGCCGTTTTAGGCAACAAAACAAAACTTATATGGGTTTCATGGAGGGAAAAAATAAAGGAGTCTCCAAGAAGTCAAGTCCCCAGATCTGTTTATATGACAGCTATATCAGTTTATGGACCGATTTGAACCATACATAGCTCAGTTGTTGGATATCATAACAAAACACGTCGTGCCAAAATTCATTTCAATCGGATAAGAATTGCGCCCTCTAGAGGCTCAAGAAGTCAAGACCCAAGATCGGTGTATATGACATCTATATCAGGTTATGGGCCGATTTGAACCGTACTTTGCACAGTTGTTGGATATCATAACAAAACACGTCGTGCCAAATTTCATTCCAATCGGATAAAAAATGCGCCCTCTAGAGGCTCAAGAAGTCAAGACCCAAGATCGGTTTATATGACAACTATATCAGGTTATGAACCGATTTGAACCATACTTGGCACAGTTATTGGATATCATAACAAAACACATCGTGCAAAATTTCTTTCCAATCGGATAAGAATTGCGCCCTCTAGAGGCTCAAGAAGTAAAGACCCAAGATCGGTTTATATGACAGCTATATCAGGTTATGAATCGATTTGAACCTTATTTGACAGAGTTGTTGAAAGTGAGAATAAATAACGTCAGGCAAAATTTCATTCCAATCGGATAAGAATTGCGCCCTCTAGAGGCTCAAGAAGTCAAGACACAAGATAGGTTTATACGACAGCTATATCAGGTTATGAACCGATTTAAACCGTACTCTGCGCAGTTGTTGGATATCATAACAAACCATGTCGTGCAAAATTTCATTCCAATCGGATAAGAATTGCGCCCTTTTGAGGCTCAAGAAGTCAAGACCCAAGATCGGTTTGTATGACAGCTATATCAGGTTATGGACCGATTTAAGCCATACTTGATACAGTTGTTGGATATCATAACAAAACACGTCGTGCAAAATTTCATTCCGATCGGTTAAGAATTGCGCCCTCTAGAGGCTCAAGAAGTCAAGACACAAGATCGGTTTATATGGCAGCTATATCAAAACATGAACCGATTTAAACCATACTTAGCGCCTTTTTGGGAAGTGATACCGAAACATTACGTGCAAAATTTTAGTCAAATCGGACAAGAATTGCGCCCTCTAGAGACTTAAGAAGTCAAGACCCAAAATCGGTTAATATGAAAGCTATATCAGTTTAGAGACCGATTTGAACCAAATTTGGTACAGTTGTTGGATATCATAACAAAACACGTCGTGCCAAAATTCATTCCAATCGGATAAGAATTACGCCCTCTAGAGGCTCAAGAAGTCAAGACCCAAGATCGGTTTATATGCCAGCTATGTCAGGTTATGGACCGATTTGAACCGTACTTAGCGCAGTTGTTGGAAGTGATACCAAAACACTACGTGCGAAATTTTTGTCAAATCGGACCAGAATTCTTATCTTCTATTTTATGCACAACCTTTTTTTTATACCCTCCACCATAGGATGGGGGTATACTAATTTCGTCATTCTGCTTGTAACTACTCGAAATATTCGTCTGAGACCTCATAAAGTTTATATATTCCTGATCGTCGCGACATTGTATGTCGATCTAGCCATGTCCGTCCGTGTGTCCGTCCGTCCGTCAGTCTGTCGAAAGCACGCTAACTTCCGAAGGAGTATAGCTAGCCACTTGAAATTTTGCACAAGTACTTCTTATTACCGTAGGTCGGTTGATATTGGAAATGAGCCATATCGGTCCATGTTTTGATATAGCTGTCATATAAACCGATCTTGAATCTGGACATCTTTAACCACTAGAGGGCGCAATTCCTATCCGATTTGGCTGAAATTTTGCATGAGCAAAACATAACAAAACACGTCGTGCAAAATTTCTCTATAATCGGATAAGAATTGCGCCCTCTAGAGGCTCAATAAGTCAAGACCCAAGATCGGTTTATATGACAGCTATATCAGGTTATGGACCGATTTGAACAATACTTGGCAAAGTTGTTGGATATCATAACAAAACACGTCGTGCAAAATTTCTTTTCAATCGGATAAAAATTGCGCCCTGTAGAGGCTCAAGAAGTCAAGACCCAAGGTCGGTTTATATGGCAGCTATATCGTCTGTCTGTTTAAAACACCATACAGTCTTTAAAAATAGACATATTGAGCTGAAATTTCGCACAGATTCTTTTTTTGTCCATAAGCAGGTTAAGTTCGAAGATGGGCTATATCAACCTATATCTTGATATAGCCCCCATATAGACCGATCCGCCGATTTAGGGTCTTAGGCCCTTAAAAGCCAGATTTACCATCCGATTTTGCCGAAAATTGGGGCAGTGAATTGTATTAAGCCCATCGACATCCTTCGTCAATTTAGCTCAGATCGGTCCAGATTTGGATATAGCTGCCATATAGACCGATATCTAGGTTTTAGGTTTTGGGGCCATAAAAGACGCATTTATTGTCTTATGTCGCTGAAATTTTAAACAGTGAGTTTAGTTAGGCTCTTCGACGTCCTTCTTCAATTTTGCCCAGATCGGTCTAGATTTGAATATAGCTGCCATATAGACCGATCTCTCGATTAAAGGTTTTGGGTCCATAAAAGAGGCATTTATTGTCCGATTTCGCCGAAATTTGGGACAGTGCTTTAAGTTAGGCTCTTCGACATTTTTATGCAACTTGGCCCAAATCGGTCCAGATTTCGATATAGCTGCCATGTAGACCGATATCTCGATTTTAAATCTTGGCCCCATAAAATTCTTATTTATAATCCGATATCACTGAAATTTGACAAAGTCTTATGTTAGGCTTTTCGACATCCGTGTCGTATATGGTTCAGATCGGTTTATTTTTAGATATATCTACTGTACTTATTAGTATTTGGTCCAAATCGGAACATATTTTAATATAACTGATATGGGACATAAGTTAGATGAATTTTTCACCGAATTTTGATGAAAGGCGGTTTACATATATACCCGAGGTGGTGGGTATCCAAAGTTCGGCCCGGCCGAACTTAATGCCTTTTTACTTGTTTTTATCCTTTGTTCATCTAAAAAGAGACACCGGGAAAGAACTCGACAAATGCGATCCATGGTGGAGGGTATATAAGATTCGCCCCGACCGAACTTAGCACGCTTTTACTTGTTTTGTAATGATAATTCACCTCCTTAAATCCCCCCACCTTTGTGTATATAAAAAGAATAAAAACTACCACTCCATCTAAGCTAATCATCTATCTATTGTGATTACTGCTCTCGCTGCTGTCAACACTCAAATGGGCATACTCGTATTTAGGTATACCAGTATGTATTGCCACCTTTTTTTTGGTCATTCCATAGCTATGACAGCTAAAATTGTCTTAGCTGTCTTGCAGACAGACACTGTTTCATGTGACCAACCTAAATATGTGTGCCTGTGTCTGTAGGTGTCAAAGTCCTTCTGTGTGCTTGGCATCTTTCACACTTACGCCAGACGCATTAAGATGAACCAATGTGCGTGTGAGAGTTTGAAACATTTAAATTTTAAGATACGCTATATCCGTTGCTTTTTTTGCTCTACACACACACACACACACTCGCACACATTTTTGGTCACCTCTGACATGGACATTTTTAGCACTTTAACATTTCGTCATTTCCCCTCCCTTATTCTTCCGTAAACTATGCCATGCTCATCACTTTGAGTCCTTACCTAAGGCTATGCACACATAACACGCACCCTCCGCCTAATGTCGGACAGGGTTTTATCTCCATTCGGTCGGTAAGGTTTGGTTAGCCTTAAATTCGTTGCCGATCTAAAATGGCCCATTGTATTTTTATGGGCAAAGTTCAAATCATGCCCTGAATGGATTCTAAATATTTAACAGGGAAATGTTTTTTTTTCTTTCTTTTGTATCCTGCCAGCAGGTAGAAAATGTTTTTTGAGTGGAGAAATGTTGGCAAGAACTACACAGAGGAAAATATTTCAATGTAATGCGTAATGCGATTGGAACAGTTTGTCTTGTTAACAAAGGTTTGCGATATTCATCTCCTCGAGAAATGGTCACTGGTTCTCCACTTGAGATCTAGCCATTCTTAATATAATCTTACTTTTCTAATTACTAAAATTTTTTTATGTCCAACTTATCATGCAAATCAGCATTGATTTCAAGGTCTTGGGTTTCGAGAGTGGATAATTGCGCCTTTAGATTTCGAAGTGGGAATAATCGTAGAGGTTTCATCACTATATATGAATGCGTATCTTGCAGATCCTAGTTTCCTTTATATCTCTTCTGATGACTGATGAATTTCATAGAAATTTGTTCAGTTTTAAATATAGCCCTCCCGATTTTCACTTCATAGGCCTTTGCTTACCCATATATCAATGGATGTTCTCAAAAAATCAAATTTAGGCAAATTTCAAATTTGATGACTTAGCCTTCATATCCAATGTGGCGTAGGGTATCAAAAGGTCAGCTTCGGATGACTTTGGACTATCCCTACAGGTTTAAACATGAATAACCCCTAAAACAAATACCGTCATAAATTGCAAAATACGAAGCCAATATCAACAGCAACAATTAAAAATTAAAAGTCAAATATTCCCGAAATCAGTGGGGGTACTGTATGCCTCAAGCAGCAGGGATTTTTGAGCACTATGCAAAGACAAAGAAAAAAATATTTTGAAAATGGTACCACAAATGACGATTTGGCAGACCGAACAATTTTTCCAAATGCCGAGGTGATCAACTTTAGGACCCTGCGAAGAGGCCCACGGATATTTTCTACACATGAGCTCGATAATACCTCTGCTATGACCATTTCATATTTCAAATAGTTATCTCTATACGTCCTCAAATGACATATTTTTTATACCCACTATCGAAGGATGGGGGTATATTCGTCTTGTCATTCCGTTTGCAACACATCGAAACATCCATTTTCAACCCTATAAAGTGCTATATATTCCTCGTCGTAAAAATCAAAGACAATGTAGTCATGTCTGTCCTTTGAAATCTTGATTTAGTCTTTAACAAGTAAGAGCGTGCTACGTTCGGCCGGGCCGAATCTTATATACCCTCCACCATTGATGGTATTTGTCGAGTTCAATGCGCGGTATCTCTTTTTAGACAAACATAGAATATTGAATAAGGACTGTAATCTTATTGGAGCTATATCGAGTTATAGTCCGATTCGGACGATAAATGAATGCTGATTGACATTGTAGAAGTCATTGTGTAATATTTCAGTTCATTCGGATAAGAATTGCGCCTTGTAGGGGCTCAAGAAGCAAAATCGGAAGATAGGTTTATATAAGAGCTGTATCAAGCTATTGATCGATTTAGACCATACTAGACACGTATGTTGAAGGTCATGAGAGAAGCTCTTGTACAAAATTTCAGCCAAATCGGATCAGAATTGCGCCCTCTAGAGGTTCAAGAAGTCAAGATCCCTGATCGGTTTGTATGGCAGCTATATCAGGTTCTATATCGATTTACGCCATACTTAGCACAGTTTTTGGAAGTCATAACAAAATACCTCATGCAAAATTTCAGCCAAATCGGATGAGAATTGCGCGCTCAATTGGCTCAAGAAGTCAAGATCCAAGATCGGTTTATATGACAGCTATACCAGATTATGAACCGATTTGAACCATACTTGCCGCAGTTGTTGGATATCATAACAAAATACGTCGTGCCAAATTTCATTCCAATCGGATAAGATTTGCGCCTTCTAGAGGTTCAAGAAGTCAAGACCCAAGATAGGTTTATATGGCAGCTATATCAGGTTATGGACCGATTTGAACCATACTTGGCACAATTGTTGGATATCATACCAAAACACGTGCAAATTTTTATTCAAATCGGATAAGAATTGCGCACTCTAGAGGCTCAAGAAGTCAAGACCCAAGATCGGTGTATATGGCAGCTATATCAGGTTATGGACCGATTTGAACCATACTTGGCACAGTTGTTGGATATCATAACAAAATATTACGTGCAAAATTGCATTCAAATCGGATAAGAATTGCGCACTCTAGAGGCTCAAGAAGTCAAGACCCAAGATCGGTTTATATGGCAGCTATATCAAAACATGGACCGATATGGCCCATTTACAATACCAACCGACCTACACTAATAAGAAGTATTTGTGCAAAATTTCAAGCAGCTAGCTCTACTCCTTCGGAAGTTAGCGTGCTTTCGACAGACAGACGGACGGACGGACAGACGGACGGACATGGCTAGATCGACATAAAATATCGCGACGATCAATAATATATATATACTTTATGGGGTCTCAGACGAATATTTCGAGTAGATACAAACAGAATGACGAAATTAGTATACCCCCCATCCTATGGTGGAGGGTATAAAAATAGAGATATTAAGCTGAAACTTTGCACATATTTTTATACCCACCACCCTAGGATAGGAGGTATATTCATTTAGTCATTTCGTTTGCAACACATCGAAATATCAATTTTCAACCCTACAAAACATATATTCATTGCCCAAAAAGTAATTGCGGATTTTTCATATAGTCGGCGTTGACAAATTTTTTCAACGGCTTGTGACTCTGTAATTGCATTCTTTCTTCTGTCAGTTATCAGCTGTTACTTTTAGCTTGCTTTAGAAAAAAAGTGCGCGACATTTTGTTTGGCGTCAATTTTAATATGGGTACCACATGTATTGAAAGAAATTCATTTAACAAACCGAATCAACGCCTGTGATATGCACCTTAAACGCAATGAATTCGATCCGTTTTTAAAACGAATTATAACTGGAGATGAAAAATGGATTGTTTACAACAACATTAGTCGAAATCGATCATGGTCCAAGCATGGTGAACCAGCTCAAACCACTTCAAAGGCTGATATCCACCAAAAGAAGGTTATGCTGTCTGTTTGGTGGGATGGGAAGGGTGTGGTATATTTTGAGCTGCTTCCAAGGAACCAAACGATTAATTCGGATGTTTACTGTCAACAATTGGACAAATTGAATACAGCCATCAAGGAGAAGCGACCAGAATTGGTCAATCGTAAAGGTGTCATATTCCACCAGGACAACGCTAGACCGCACACATCTTTGGTCACTCGCCAAAAACTGAGAGAGCTTGGCTGGGAACTTTTGATGCATCCACCATATAGCCCTGATCTTGCACCATCAGACTACCATTTATTTCGATCTTTGCAGAACTCCTTAAATGGTAAAACTTTCGACAATGATGATCCGCAATTACTTTTTAGGCAACCCAATTTATTAGACCACTCAATGTCCATGCCGAATTTGGGTCCTAAAGTTATCCAATTTTCACCGGATTGTGACAAATGGGGTTTACATATACACCCAAGGTGGTGGGTATCCAAAGTTCGGCCCAACCGAACTTAATGCCTTTTTACTTGTTTTGTCCATAGGCAGGTTAAGTTCGAAGATGGGCTATATCGGACTATATCTTGATATAGTCCCCATACAGACCGGTGGGCCAATTTAGGGTCTTAGGCCAATCAAAGCCACATTTATTATACGATTTTGCTGAAATTTGGGACAGTGAGTTGTGTTAGACCACTCAACATCTTTCTTCAATTTGGTCTAAATCGGTTCAGATTTGGATATACAGGGTGGCTGATGAAAGCCGCTACCAAAAAAAAATGTAATAACTTTTTTTCTATTTAATAATAATAATTTAATAATTATTTTAATTAATTAATTAATTAATTTAATTAATAATAATTTAATAATTAATTTAATAATTTAATTTAACATGAATAAAAGAAAAATGTATTCCATACACCGAAAAAAAAATGTAGCAATATTCATCATTGTAGCAATATTCATCAGCCACCCTGTAGCTGTCATATAGACCGATCGCTCGATTTGAAGTTTTAAGCCAATAAAAGATGCATTTATTGTCCGATTTTGCCGAAATTTGGGAGTTGTGTTGGGCCTTTCGACGTTCTTCTTCAATTTGGTTTACATCGGTCCAGCTTTGGATATAGCTACCATATAGACCGATCTTTCGATTTAAGTTTTTGGGGCCATAAATGGCGCATTTATTGTCCGATGTCGTTGAAATTTGGGACAGTGAGTTAAATTAAGCCCCTCAACATGCTTCTGCAGTATGGCTAAGATCGCTCCAGATTTGGATATAGCTGCCATATAGACCGATCTCTCGGTTTTAGGTTTTGAGGCCATGAAAGGCGCATTTATTGTCGGATTTTACTGAAATTTGGGTCAGTGAGTTGTTTTAGTCTCTTCGACATTTGTTTGCAACTTGGCCCAAATCGGTTCAGATTTGGATATAGCTGTCATATAGACCGATCTCTCGATTTAAGGTTTTGGGCCTATAAAAGACGCATTTATTGTCCGATTTCGCCGAAATTTGGGACATTGCGTTAAGTTGAGCCCTTCGACAATCTTCTTCAATTTTGTTCAGATCGGTCCAGATGTGGATATAGCTGCCATATAGACCGATCTCTCGTTTTAAAGTTTTGGGGCTATAAAAGGCGCATTTATAATCCGATTTCACTGAAATTTTACGAAGTGACTTATGTAAGGCTTTTCGACATCTGTATTATATATGGTTCAGATCGTTTTAGTAATTTTATATATAGCTGCTAAAAAGACCAATATTTTGTTATGCACAATTGAACAATGACTTGTACTTTTTAGTATTTGGTCCAAATCGGAACATATTTCGATATAGCTGCTATGGGACATAAGGTA
The DNA here is from genome assembly GCF_963082655.1 of Stomoxys calcitrans. Classification (NCBI taxonomy): domain Eukaryota; kingdom Metazoa; phylum Arthropoda; class Insecta; order Diptera; family Muscidae; genus Stomoxys; species Stomoxys calcitrans. Next base: position 261,601,689 of record NC_081552.1, on the reverse strand, counting down.
TGCATTTTTCACCGGATTTTGACGAAAGGTGGTTAACATGTTGAAGGACTACTATGATTGCCCAAAAAGTAATTGCGGATTTTTTAAAAGAAAGTAAATGCATTTTTAATAAAACTTAGAATGAATTTTTATCAAGCAAGCTAAAAGTAACAGCTGATAACTGACAGAAGAAAGAATGCAATTACAGAGTTACAAGCTGTGAAAAAATTTGTCAACGTCGACTATATGAAAAATCCGCAATTACTTTTTGGGCAACCCAATATAAGAATACCGGTATGATTTAGTCCAGGCAGACCAAGGCAAACCGACTAAATGTGCATACTATCTTGCATCACTTTCATGTCCTCATCTACGGTGTCTGTGATTATCCCTGATGTCCTACATCTAGGACATATAATCTATGAAATTTTTGGAAGCTGAACCAGACAACTCTTCAAGCCAAAAATATTTCCTTGGTCTTCTCACTGATTTTATCTTAGTGAAGAGTTTTCTTTTTTTTACCATGTACCTGAACTGTGATGACAGTGGTCGGCAGTTTTATGTTTTCACAAAAATATTGTAGAAAATCCTAGAAGGAAGCTATGAATGTGCCTTGACGAGGACATTCAAATTTAATGGCGATGCTGCCAAAAGAGGAATGAGTGTGGAACCGGCCATAGACAAGGGTTGAGAACATTTAATTTTTTTCTCGATTTTCCCCTATCCCAAAGATTGGGGAGAGCCCAAGCCAAAAGTCTTTATTTCAATTATTGCATACATCCCCGAATCCACCCCCAAAACCGTAACAAAACCATAAAAAATGTCTTCTTTCCTACCATTTAAAAAGACATTTTTACCCCATGCTTTCTTTTCATTCTACGAAGGAAAATGTCACTCCAGTCAAGGCTGCATTAAATTAATTTGTGTCTATTTAACACAATTGTTGTCTCATGGAAATGTCTTTGGAGTCTCCTTCATGCGGATAACTTATTGTTGCACTCAATTTGCAACCGAGCTCGCCGAGGCAAAGGAGAAACTTTCTCCTTCCTCATGCAAAAGCAACTTTGAATGGCATTGAAACAAGGACTAACAATACGAATTCCAAAGAAAAAAGGCTGAGTAATAAAGCAGGATATAGGATACCAGGGATTTGAAACACTCACACACACACACACACAAATGTTGGTTGACGTAAATGACAAGCTCTTTAGGCATGAATATGCTAAAGTAAGAGAGCCCATGAAGATCCTCCTAACTTCGTTAGTTAACCAATGCACATCAACTCCATTGTCAACCTATGGCTATGAGCTGCAGGATAATGCAGTTTCTTTTGCATTAGAGTGTATGAAATTACCATTGCCTTACCGGGTGTTGGTCATTATAAAATCATTAAATAGCAGGGCATGGTTTTGCAGACCATCGCCCACCGTTACGGACAGAAGGTTCGAATAATTGACATTTAGTCTATGTTGCACTGCATGTAAGCTGAAATTTGGGAAGCAGTTAATCTAATGATGAGAGATCATTTTCTGAAAATGAAAAGTTGACAAATTGGGGTTTGTGGAATAGTGGTTAACAAAGAAACAAGTAATTGAAAGAATTTTAGCCCAAATATGTCAAACAAGTACAAAAGGCGTTAAGTTTGGCCGGGCCGAACTCTTGGATACCCACCACCTCGGATTTATATGTAAACCACCTTTTGTCAAAATCCGATGAAAAATGCAATGCATGTTCCGACTTGGACCAAATGCTTATAAGTGCAAGTCACTGTTCAATTGTGTATAACAAAATATTGGTCTTTTCAGTAGCTATTGGGTTGCCCAAAAAGTAATTGCGGATTTTTTAAAAGAAAGTAAATGCATTTTTAATAAAACTTTGAATGAATTTTAATCAAATATACTTTTTTACACTTTTTTTCTAAAGCAAGCTAAAAGTAAGAGCTGATAACTGACAGAAGAAAGAATGCAATTACAGAGTCACAAGGTGTGAAAAAATTTGTCAACGCCGACTATATGAAAAATCCGCAATTACTTTTTGGGCAACCCAATATGTATAGCTAACACTTTGTATTTATGGGGTAGGTGTAGGGTATTATAAAGTCGGCACCGTGCGACTTTTGCCTTTCCTTATCGTTTTTCCGCTATAAGACAAATTCTAACTTATTTCCATTTTCATTTGAATGCTTTTTCTAATTTTAAATTAGAAATTTTTATAAACTCTTATTTCTTTGAAGCTCATTCAAGCCTTAAACCGCATTTTCATTTTTGCTTTCTTGAATTGTTAACAAAAAACTTCATTGGCTTTGAAGTGCACTCGTTATCATGTGGTGAAACTATCAAACCCCAAAATTTCCAACTGAACAATTAAGAGTCTGTTGACGAAGGCTTGCGTGAACTTTAGAAAACGTGTGGTTTTTTTTTTTTTTGCTCAAAATGGCTTTTCAACATACATTACTTTTTAAATTTCGTATTGCCTTCACTCTTTACTCTTTGCCAACTGGCGTCTCAAATGGAAATTTTAGCAACCCATTTTAAGAAACAATGCAGTTAACCATGAATTTCAGATGTCTAATGGAAAAAATAATTTACATTGGGTGAAAGTGAATCGAAAAGAGAGATTTTTTAGTTTAAAGGCGTTAAGTTCGGCCGGGACGAACTTTGGATACCCACCACCTCGGGTATATATGAAAACCACCTTTCGTCAAAATCAGGTGAAAAATTCATGCATTATGCTGCTATAGCAGCTATATCGAAATATGTTCCAATTTGGACCAAATACTAAAAAGTACAAGCCATTGTTCAATTGTGTATAACAAAATATTGGTCCTTCTAGCAGCTATATCTAAAAATAATCCGATCTGAACCCTATACAACATGGATGTCGAAAAGTCTAACACAAGGTACTGTGTCAAATTTCAGTGAAATCGGATTATAAATGCGCCTTTTATGGGGCCAAAACTGTAAATGAAGATATCGGTCTATATAGCAGCTATATCCAAATCTAGACCAATCTGGGCCAAATTGAAATAGGACGTAGAAGAGCCTAAAACAACTCTCTGTCCCAAATTTTGGCGAAATCGGACAATAAATCCGTCTTCTATGGGCCCAAAACCTTTAATCGAGAGATCGGTGTATATGGCAGCTATATCCAAATCTGAACCAATCTGGGCCAAATTGAATAAAGATGTCGACTGGCTAAACACAACACAATGTCTCAAATTTTGGAAAAATCGGGCCATAAATGGGCCTTTTATGGCCCCAAAACCTTAAATGGAGAGATCGGTCTATATGACAGCTATATCCAAATCTGGACCGATCTGCGTTATATTGCGGAAGTATATGAAGAGGCTTAACTTAACTCACTGTCCCAAATTTCGGCGACATCGGTTAATAAGTCCGTCTTTTATGGGCCCAAAACTTTCAATCGAGAGATCGGTCTATATGGCAGCTATATCCAAATCTGAACTGATCTGGGCCAAATTGAACAAACATGTCGACTGGCCAAACATAACACACTATCCCAAATTTTGGCAAAATCGGGCCATAAGTGGGCCTTTTATGATCGCAAGACTTTCAATAGCGAGATCGGTCTATATGGCAGCTAAATCCAAGTCTGGACCGATCTGTGCCATATTGCAGAAGTATATGAAAGGGATTAACGTAACCCACTCTCCCAAATTTCGGCGACATCGCACAGTAAATGCGTCTTTTATGGTCCCAAAACCTTAAATGGTGAGATCGGTCTATATGCCAGCTATATCCAAATCTGGACCCATCTGTGCCATATTGCAGAAGTATGTCGAGGGGTATAACATAACTCACTGTCCAAATTTCGGCGACATCGGACAATAAATGTGCCTTTTATGGGCCCAAAACCTTAAATCGAGAGATCGGTCTATATGACAATTATATCCAAATCTGAACTGATCTAGGCCAAATTGACGAAGGATCTAGCACAACTCACTGTCCCAAATTTCAGCAAAATCGGATAATAAATTTGGCTTTTATGGGCATCCTACCCTAGGGGGCTATATCAAGATATAGTCCGATAGAGCCCAACCTCGAACCTAACCTGCTTATAGACAAAAGAAAATTCGATTTTGCTGAAATTTTGGACAGTGAGTTGTGTTGGGCCCTTCGACATCCTTCTTCAATTTGGCTTAGATCGGTCCAGATTTTAATATAGCTTTAATATAGACCGATATCTCGATTTAAAGTTTTGGGTCCATAAAAAGCGCATTTACCGTCCGATCTCTCCAAAATTTGGTACAGTGAGTTGTGTTGGGCCCTTCGACATTATTATTCAATTTGGTCCAGATCGGTTCAGATTTGGATATAACTGCCATATAGACCGATCTCTCGATTTAAGGTTTTGGGCCCATAAAAAGCGCATTTACTGTCCGATCTCTCCAAAATTTGGTACAGTGAGTTGTGTTAGGCCCTTCGACATTATTCTTTAATTTGGTCCAGATCGGTTCAGATTTGGATATAGCTGCCATATAGACCGATCTCTCGATTTTATGTTTTGGGTCCATAAAAAGCGCATTTACTGTCTGATCTCTCCAAAATTTGGTACAGTGAGTTGTGTTAGGCCCTTCGACTTTATTCTTCAATTTGGTCCAGATCCGTTCAGATTTGGATATAGCTGCCATATAGACCGATATCTCGATTTAAGGATTCGGGGCCATAAAAGGCACATTTATTGTCCGCTTTCCCCGAAATTTGGGACAGTGAGTTGTGTTGGCCCCTTCGACATCCTTCCTTAATTTGGCTCAGATCGGCCTAGATTTTGATATAGCTGTCATATACACCGATATCTCGACTTTAAGTATTGGCCCCATAAAAGGCGCAATTGAACAATGACTTGTGCTTATAAGTATTTGGTCTAAATCGGATTATATGTCTATATAGCTGCTATGGGGTATAAGAGATGCATTTTTCACCGGATTTCAGCGAAAGGTAGTTTACTTACATATCCGAAGTTATGGGTTTCCAAAGTTCGGCCCGGCCGAACTTAATGACTTTTTACTTGTACTTATTATAACCTACACCACCACTGTGGTACAGGGTATTATAGATTTGTGCGTTTGTTTGCAACGCTAAGAAGGAGAATAGCTAGATCCATTGATGAGTATACAGATCGACTCAGAATCACTTTCTGATTCGATTTACCTATGTCCATCTGTGAGTCCATGTATTCTTGTAATCAAAGTACAGGTCGTATTTGTTGTCCGATTGTCACGAAATTTTGCACCTACCACTTTCTTGGCCGAGGGACAAACGCTATTGATTTTCGGTTCAGATTTAGATATAGCTACCATATATATCATTCATCCGATATGGCTTTTTAAGTGTAGAAGCCACAATTTTCGTCCGATCTTTACAAAATTTGTTACTGAGTATTCTATTTAAGGTCTACATATGTGTGCAAAATTTCAACACAAACACTATGTGCAAAATTTCAGTCAAATCGGATGAGAATTGTGCTGTCTAGAGGCTCAAGAAGTCTAGACCCAAAGATCGGTTTATATGGCAGCTACATCAAAACATGGACCGATTTGGCCCATTTGCAATCCCAACCGACCTCTTCTAAAAAAATATGTGTGCAAAATTTCAAGCGGCTGGCTTTACTCTTGGCTTAAATGTAAGCTAAGTTTTCAGGACCAGGCTCGAAGGACAGCGTATGATAGATGATCACAAAGAGCGGGTTGTGAGCATTCCAAAACTATGTGGCCTAATCTAGACTTGAAGAGGTCTACCGCTTTGATGTCACTGGCTAGAACAGCGTTCTGGATGAATCAACGGTAGGGACAAGAAGGCATCTTCTTTCTGTTCCTGTGGTATCACAATGGATGAAAACGTCCAAGTGAGTCTGATGGCAGATGGCCACTTAAACCTAACCTTGCCTAGTCCCGGCCATTCTACCTTTTAATTGCATCTCCTTTAATTTCAAAAACCATTCCTACCTAATGTTGGAGCAATGTTTAATTATGTCTTATTTTGCCCTTTTTCTACCAGTGAAAATGTGCATACAATGAACAACAGCCAGTCATTTACGAATTCAGTGATAGTAATGAAAATTTAAATTTTTAAAACATTTCCATTGTAGGAAAGCTGTTACACTTGCAAATCCCAGCTGGCAGTTTTCGTCGCTGTCGTTTTCGTAGGGTTTTCCTTGCGCCAAGAAACCACTTTCAACTCGCAAGCTCTTCACATTTCGTTGCTGTTGCTACAGCATTCTGCATTTCGTTGTTGAAGAGGAGGTTATGCTCAGCACCCCCTTGATTATCCTTGCAGACAGCAGTTGATATCACATCTCCATGGCTGTTTTTTGTCTTGTTTGGATCCTCTTTTGCCTTCATACTTACTGCCATCTCGCTCCCTTGTATGTTTTAAATAGTTTTTAATCCGAACTTTGGCTCCAGCAGCCATTCATTTGGAGTCACACATGAGATGGGACTTGAGATAATTTCCAATGTAAATGTGCTTGTGTGCCATCATATTTGTATGGCGCACTACCAAACTCTTCAGACAGCCTTTTCGGCATTCTGCAGAAAATGCGTATTTTCGAGGCACTTGTTAATTTGCCCATTCAAGCAGAAGACTTTTAAGGGGTAAAAGGAATAGGGAGATAGAATCCATTAGAAAGCTGCATAAAGCTGCTGTTGCCAGATCCATCATCATATGCTGCCTCGTCGCTTTACGCCTGGTGCAATGCTGGCTGCTCACTTCCTCATCTAAATGTCTTGACTTGCAGCCATGCCTTGGTTGGCAGCCAGAATGCGTCATTTCCAGGATTTTCCTTCAAACTATGCCAAGCGTATCCTGGGCTCTTCAATGTGAGTGAATGCATGATATGCAACTTTTGCAGAGCATGGCATGTCATACGGTGTACGGTTGGTTAGAGGGATAGAAGGCTGACTGACTAGCTTCTCGAATGGATGTGCGATTTTGCATTTGGAGTGTGACGCGTTGAGATATTAATATTGTGCTCCGGCTCAGCTTGTTGAATTAGACACATCACATGTTGTTCGCCAATCCTACCCGCCGTCTGACTGATTGTCTATATGGGTATTAGGATGGCTGACTAACTCACTGACTGCTACACCATATGCCAGTTGCTCCATTTTCGGTTCAAACCCACACAATGTCATTTACTTCCAGGTTGAAGGTAAAATATATACGAGTATGTCTTCACTTCTTCTTTTCAAGGCGGAGTGTCAATGTGTGTACAACTACTATGTTGTTAATAGAAGGAAACATTTTATCTTGTCATAGGGATAAGGTATTCCAAATAATGGTTCGGAGTGGTTCTAGGTTAGTTTGAAAAGAGGGTGCAGATATTAATCCGCCCCATGCCACTATGGACATACACCTAAGCCAGAAATCGGCTGGTTGTGCGCCCTTAATACAAAGCAAGTAAAAGCGAGCTAAGTACGCCCGGGCCGAATCTTATATACCCTCCACCAGGGACAGCATTTGTCGAGTTCTTTGAGCGGTATCTCTTTTTAGGCAAACAAAGAATAATGGATAACAACTTTTATGCTATTGGAGCTATATCAAGTCAAAGTCCGATTCGGACCATAAATGAATTGAATGCTGAACATTGTAGAAGTCATAGTGTAAAACTTCAGTCCATTCGGATAAGAAATGCGCCTTGTAGGGGCTCAAGAAGCAAAATCGGGAGATCGGTTTATGTGGGAGCTGTATCAAGCTATAGATCGATTCAGACCATATTGGACACGTATATGGAAGGTCATGGGAGAAGTCGTTGTACAAAGTTTCTGCCAAATCGGATGAGAATTGCGCCCTCTAGAGGCTCAAGAAGTCAAGACCCATGATCGGTTTATATGGCAGCTATGTCAGGTTATAGACCGATTTGCGTCATACTAAGCACAGTTCTTGGAAGACATAACAAAACATCTCATGCAAAATTTCAGCCAAATCGAATGAGAGTTGCGCCCTCTAGCGGCTCAAGAAGTCAAGAGCCAAGATCGGTTTATATGGCAGCTATATAAAAATATGGACCGATTTGAATCATATTCAGCAATGTTGTTGAAAGTCGAAACAGAACACCTCGTGCATAATTACAGCCAAATCAGATAAGAATTGCGCCCTCTAGAGGCTCAAGAAGTCAAGACCCAAGATCGGTTTATATGGCAGCTATATCAGGTTATGGACCGATGTAAATCATACTTAGCGTAGTTGTAGGAAGTGTTACCAAAACACTTCGTGCAAAATTTCAGTCAAATCGGATAAGATTTGCGCCCTCTAGAGGCGAAAGAAGTCAAGACCCAAGATCGGTTTATATGGCAGCTATATCAAAACATGGACCCATTAAAACCATACTTAGCATAGTTGTTGGAAGTGCCACCAAAATAATACGTGCAAAACTTCAATAAAATCGGATAAGAATTGCGCCCTCTAGAGGCTCAAGAAGTCAAGACCCAAGATCGGTTTAAATGGCAGCTATATCAGGTTATGGACCGATGTAAACCATACTTAGCACAGTTGTTGGAAATGCTACCAAAACACTTCGTGCAAAATTTCAGTGAAATCGGATAAGAATTGCGCCCTCTAGGGGCTCAAGAAGTCAAGACCCAAGATCGATTTATATGGCAGCTATATTAAACCGTTCACCGATTTAAACCATATTTAGCGTAGTAGATGGAAGTGCTACTAGAACACTGCGTGCAAAATTTCAGTCAAATCGGATTAGAATTGCGCCCTCTAGAGGCGAATTAAGTCAAGACCCAAGATCGGTTTATATGGCAGCTATATCGAAACATGGACCGATTTGGCCCATTTACAATCCCAACCGAGCTACGCTAATAAAAAGTATTTGTGCAAAGTTTTAAGCGCCTAGCTTTACTCCTTCGAAAGTAAGCGAGCTTTCGACAGAAGGACGGACGGACGGCTAGATCGACTTAAAATTTCATGACGAAAAAAAAATGCTGTTTGTGGGGTATTTTGGGAAAGGGGTAGACCCCCAGAAAATTGGTCCCGAAAGTGGGTATCAATTCTTGCCCGACCCCCCAATACCTTTCATTTAAGCTCCACATTGATATGGTAGGTAAATATGCCCGATTTAGGTGTGTTTTGGGGATTGAGGTGGTCCCCCAAACACTAAGCCCTGAAAATATATCAGCACCGTGCTCTATTTTCATATATTTGAACCCCATATTGCCATTGGCCTCAAAATTGGATATCAAATTCGTTTTCTAATCTCAAACACTATTCACTTAAACCCTTATTGAAATAGCCAGCAAATATCTCCGGTTTGGGGCATGGGCCCTAAAAACTATGAATATCAAGCTCCACTGTCTTGAACACCCAAATTGTCTTGGTGAGCAAATATGTCCTACTTGGGGGTTGTTATGGTGGTGGGACATCCCCTAGACAGTTGGTCCAGAATGTTGATGACAGATTCATGGTCGACTCCAAAATACCCTTCAATTGAGCTCCATTTTTCCATAGTCGGCAAACATGACCGGTTTGGGAGGTGTTTTGGGGGATGGGGTGGCCACTGAGTGACGTTCTATTCTACGATTCGTGTTCTATTCTAAAATACCTCTTATTTGAGCCTCATATTACAATGGTCACCAAATACTTCCTATTTGGGTGTTGTTATTGGGGTGGTGTGGCCCCATAGACACATTGATATCACATTCGTGCTTTACATCCAAAGACCTCTCATTTCAGCCTCATATGGCTATGGTAGTAAATTTGTCTTCTGTGGGGGATATTCTCGGGGATGGGCGGCCCCCTATACACTTGGTCACACATCTGGATATCAAATTTGTATTCTACACTCAAATACCTATTTATTTAAGCCCCATATTGCCATGGTCAGAAAATAAATCCTGTTTGGTGGGTGTATTGTGGAAGAGGTGGACCCCCAGAAACTTTGTCCCGTATTTAGATATCAGATTCGTATTTTACTAGCAAATACCTTTCATTTGAGCCCCATGATCGGTAAATATTGGGTTGCCCAAAAAGTAATTGCGGATTTTTGAAAAGAAAGTAAATGCATTTTTAATAAAACTTAGAATGAACTTTAATCAAATATACTTTTTTTACACCTTTTTTTCTAAAGCAAGCTAAAAGTAACAGCTGATAACTGACAGAAGAAAGAATGCAATTACAGAGTCACAAGCTGTGAAAAAATTTGTCAAAGCCGACTATATGAAAAATCCGCAATTACTTTTTGGGCAACCCAGTATATCCAATTTAGGGGTGTTTTGGGGGTTTGGGGTGGTGCCCCTTGGTTCGACATTTGGATATCAGATATGTTTTCTAATTTTAAATACCTTTCATTTGAGTCCCATATTGTCGTGATTGGTTTATATATGCATATGGTAGGTTTTGGGGTGGGGCACCCCCCCTAGGTACCAAAATTTTGTATCCAAATTTCGAATTTTTAGGGTACTATATGAGAGCACACAAAATTTCGCTTAAATCGCACCACCCATCTTTGAGATCTGGGGTTTCTGAAAATTAGGGTAAGGGGGAGGGTCCGCCCCCCCTTCAGATATCAAAAAAATTTAGTACCCTATTTTCACCACGGGATCATTATGCACCATCTGTGAAATTTCAAGAAAATCGGTTCAACCGTTTCTGAGTCTATAAGGAACACACAAACAAACCTACAAAAAAACACTAATTGATTTTTATACCCACCACCGAAGGATGGGGGTATATTCATTTTGTCATTCCGTTTGCAACACATCGAAATATCCATTTCCGACCCTATAAAGTATATATATTCTTGATCAGCGTAAAAATCTAAGACGATCTAGACATGTCCGTCCGTCTGTCTGTTGAAATCACGCTACTGCCTTTAAAAATTGAGATATTGAGCTGAAACTTTGCACAGATTATTTTTTTGTCCATAAGCAGGTTAAGTTCGAAGATGGGCTATATCGGACTATATCTTGATATAGCCCCCATATAGACCGATAGAAAGCCACATTTATTATTCGATTTTGCTGAAATTTGGGACAGTGAGTTGCGTTGAGCCCTTCGACATCCTCCGTCAATTTGGCTCAGATCGGTTCAGATTTGGATATTACTGCCATATAGACCGATCCTCCGATTTTGGGTCTTAGGCCCATAAAAGCCACATTTATTATCCGATTTTGCTGAAAATTGGGACAGTGAGTTGTGTTAGGCCCTTCGATATCCTCCGTGAATTTGGCTCAGATCGGTCTAGATTTGGGTATAGCTGCCATATAGACCGATCCTCCGATTTGGGGTCTTAGGCCCATAAAAGCCACATTTATTATCCGATTTTGCTGAAATTTAGGACAGTGAGTTGTGTTAGGCCATTCGACATCCTCCGTCAATATAACTCAGATCGGTTCAGATTTGGATATAGCTGCCATATAGACCGATCCTCAAATTTAGGGTCTTAGGCCCATAAAAGCCACATTTATTATCCGATTTTGCTATGATTTGAGACAGTGAGTTGTGTTAGGCCCTACAACGTCCTTCGGTTCGGTTCACATTTGGATATAGCTGCCATATAGACCGATTCTCCGATTTAGGGTTATATGCCCATAAAAGCTACATTTATTATCCGATTTTGCTGAAATTTGGGACAGTGCGTTCTCTTAGGCTCTCCGACGGCCTCTGTGAATTTGGGTCAGATCGGTCCAGATTTGGATATAGCTGCCATATAGACCGATCCTCCGATTTGGGGTCTTAGGCCCATAAAACACGCATTTATTGTCCGATGTCGCCGAAATTTGGGACAGTGAGTTAAGTTAAGCCCCTTGACATACTTCTGCATTATCGCACTGATCGGTCCAGATTTGGATATAGCTGCCATATGGACCGATCTCTCGGTTTTAGGTTTTGGGGCCATAAAAAGCGCATTTATTGTCCGATGTTTCCGAAATTTGGGACAAAGATTTAAGTTAAGCCCCTCCACATATTTCTGCTATGGGACATTAGTTATGAGTTTTGCACCGGATTTTGACGAAAGGTGGTTTACATATATAGCCGCCCGGCCAAACTTAACGCCTGTTTACTTGTTATATATAAGATTACCCTCGTCCCTGGCCTCCATGTATGTGTTTGTCCGACTTTTAGTAATTTGCAAAAATGTGCTCACTGGTCAACCGGTTCTTATAAAAATTGTCACATATTCCCTTCTTATGACTGTTGACATTTTGGTTAAACTGTTTCAAAATCGGTTCGGATTTATATTTACCTTCCATATACGTTTATACATCGCCCAATGGTTTGAATTAGAACCTATCTGAAAACTTCCACAAAGATCCATCAAATTCGCTTAAGAGTAAGATATAGTTCTCAATTTGCACTTATAGGTAAGGTGTAGTGTATTACGAAGGCCAATGAAGCGCAAAGGTTAGCATGTCCGCCTATGACACTGAACGCCTGGGTTCGAATCCTGGCAAGATCACCAGGAAAAAATGTTCTGCGGTGATTTTCCCCACCAAATGCTGGCAACTTTTATGAGGTACTTTGCCATGTACAAACTTCTCTCCAAAGAGAGAGAAAAGGAGGTGCCTTATCATTTAATCGAACTCCACTCATTGATATGTGAGAAGTTTGCCCTCGGTTCCTTAATGGAATGTTCATGGGCCGATTTTTGCAAAATTTTTTTTGTAGTGTATTATACAGGCGGCACCGCCCCACTTTAGGTTTTTCGTTAGGATTTTCCCACAATAAAGTAATATTTGAAAAAAAGCAATACCATTGCATTTGTGTTGTATGAGCAGCCATGGATATCATCAACATATTCCATTAAACAATGCCGCGGTTTTTGTTAACTCGCAGAAAACCATTAAATATTCATAAACAATTTCATGCGAAATTAAAGTAATTACGCGTATTGTTAATCAATTATCGTATGTCATGTGGAGCGCATAAATAGGTAAATTTCGCAACACAAGTGTTTTCTTATAATTATTATTTATTGCTGAACAGAGCACTTAAATATTCATCAGAACCGCCTACATCACATTAAAGCGTTCAAAAGTTGAATATTCGTACGCGAACATATTGATGGAAACAGGCAACAATTGCACCATGCTCCTCTCCTTTGAATTGGGGAGCTTATGAATTTTTTTACTCTTAAATGGAAACAATCGAAAATAATATGCTGCTATTAGGGTTGCCCAAAAAGTAATTGCGGATTTTTCATATGGTCGGCTTTGACAAATTTTTTCACAGCTTGTGACTCGGTAATTGCATTCTTTCTTCTGTCAGTTATCAGCTGTTACTTTTAGCTTGTTTTAGAAAAAAAAAGTGTAAAACAAGTAAAAAGGCGTTAAGTTCGGCCAGGCCGAACTTTGGATACCCACCACCTCGGGAATATACGTAAACCACCTTTTATCAAAATCCGGTGAAAATTGTATACCTGAATTTCGGCGACATCGGATAATAAATGCACCTTTAATGGGCCCAAAACCTTAAAAAGAGAGATCGGTCTATATGACTGCTATATCCAAATCTTAACCGATCTGTGCCATATTGCAGAATTATGTCGAGGGGCTTAACTTAATTCACTGTTCCAAATTTCGGCGACATAGGACAATAAATGAGCATTTTATGGGCCCAAAACCTGAAATCGAGAGATCGGTCAATATGGCAGCTATATCCAAAATTGGTGCGATCTGCACCAAATTGATGAGGGATATCAAAGGGCCTAACACAATTTACTGTCCCAAATTTCAGCAAAATCGGATAATAAACGTGGCCTTCATGGGCCTAAGACCCCAAATCTGAGGATCGGTCTATATGGCAGCTATATCCAAATCTGGACCGATCTGGGCCAAATTGACGAAGAATATCGAAGGGCCTAACACAACTCCCTGTCCCAAATTTCAGCAAAATCGGATAGTAAATGTGGCTTTTACGGCCTAAGACCCTAAATCGGAGGATCGGTCTATATGGCAGCTATATCCAAATCTGAACCGATCACAGCCAAATTGACGAAGGGTGTCGAGGGGCCTAACACAACTCACTGTCCCAAATTTCAGCAAAATCGGATAATAAATGTGGCTTTTATGGGCCTAAGACCCTAAATCGGCGGATCGGTCTATATGGGGGCTATATGAAGATATAGTCCGATATTGCCCATCTTCGAATTTAACCTGCTTATGGACGAAAAAAGAACCTGTGCAAAATTTCAGCTCAATATCTCTATTTTTAAAGACTGTAGCGTGATTTCAACAGACAGACGGACAGACGGACGGACATGTCTAGATCGTCTTAGATTTTTACGCTGATCAAGAATATATATACTTTATAGGGTCGGAAATGGATATTTCGATGTGTTGCAAACGGAATGACAAAATGAATATACCCCCATCCTTCGGTGGTGGGTATAAAAAGTATATTTGATTAAAGTTCATTCTAAGTCTTATTAAAAATGCATTTACTTTCTTTTAAAAAATCCGCAATTACTTTTTGGGCAACACAATATTTGTAAGGCATGCCAAGTGTTTGTGCTTATGGTGGCATTAAATTGTGGGGATCACAAACACACATAAATTAAACATTTAAAAGCGAGAGATTTTTTTCAATTTGCTATTTTCCTGAACATATTTTCGTGATCTCCTATTAATTTTGCCATATTCTATCTCGACTATCAGACGCAAAGGGTACCTGTTTTAATGTAGCTGCCAAATATAGGTTAAGGTTGAATGGGTAACCTACCATAAAAGTGAGGTCACTCAAAAGCCAGTATGGCCCGCTGTGATATCCCAGCGTGAAGGGAAGTGTAGATGAAAGGAAAATATAGTGTGAGTACCCAGAAGGTGAAGTAATCCTTGAGGAGCTTCAAGCCATTTAAGTCACCCGGACCTGATGGAATATATCCAGTGTTACCACAGAAAGAGGCAGATTATCTGGCGCCTCATCTGGCCAAAATTTTCACAGCGAGCCTAGGACTTGCATATACTCCGAAAGCCTGGCAGGAGGCAAGGTTGGTGTTTATACCCAAGCCCGGCAAGGCAGGTTATGCAACACCAAAGGCCTACAGACTCATAAGCCTTACGTCCTTTCTCCTCAAAACCATGCAACATATTGTGGACTCCATGATAGAGAGTATGACACCCAGCGAACTGCTCAAAAACAAACAGCATACCTATGTCAAGGAAAGGTCGGTGGAGACTGCCCTGCACGAGGTTGTGCATAACATAGAAGAATCCTTCGATGCCAAAATGTACACACTGGCGGTATGCATTGACATCGAGGGGGCTTTAAGCAATGTGCCGACCGACACACTGAGCCAATTCTTAGACCAGTACCTGGTGGACCCGGTCCTTAAACCATATGCTAAGGAACAGGTGGATAAATTGTGTGTCCCATGGCATAGATATAAGGGAGAAAGTGGCACAGAGCAGGCAACAGGGGGGCATTTTATCGCCACTCCTATGGGTAACCACCATAAATGACATATTACGGATGCTGACTAGGGAGGGATTTGAACCCGTCTGCTACGCTAGACGATGTTATCCGAACGAGCTATGCAGAAACGCCGAAAAGGCCTTGCATATGACTGGGCTAGACCCAGAGGTCTCAGTGTTAACCCAGAGAAGACTGAAATATGCCTGTTCACGGGGAAGACGAGGTTGGGCCAATTTAACGCACCACCATTCCTCAATAGAACGATTTCGATATCTGACAAGGTCAAATACTTAGGTGTGATCTTGGACGGGAAACCGAATTGAAAGTGTCACATTCCGAAGCATACTGAGTAGGCTCACAGATGTTGGACACTATGTAGACGGGCTATGTAGATGGGGCCTGAATCCTAGGATAGTCCACTGGTCCTACAGGAGCATGATTAGACCAATACTTACTTACGCCTCAGCAGTTTGGTGGACTGCTATGGAGAGAAAGTGCAACATAAGGACCATACACCAGGTTAAGAGAACATGTTGTCTTGGCATAGGCGGAGCGATGAGGACCAAGCCCACTAGGGCACTGGAGACTATTCGAGATATCCGACCCATTGACATACAGATTAAGTATGTGAGGCAGCCACTGCGGCTATGAGACTTAAGGCGATGGGAGAATGAATTGAGGATGGGAGCAGCTCATACCATCGCGGTATATTCGAGGCGACGATAGAAAACCTGTAAGGAAGGGAAGAGGTTTCCGATCGGATACCTAAGATGAACCTTGAAGTCAAATGCGAAACACTGCTGCCATCGGCACAATCTTGGATTGACGAAACCCTAGTATTGCCATCCGGAAGATCATGATACACGGATGGATCAAAGCTAAAGGACAGAGCGGGCCTGGGGGTTTACATTGAGAACCCAGGGACTGAGATCTGTTTTAGACTGCCTGATCACAATACGGTCCTGCAGGCAGAGATCCGGGCGATCACGGAATGTGTGAAGTGGCATGGTGCCAATGCGAGGACGTCGAGTGTGAACATCTTTACCGACAGTAAAATTGCCATAAGGGCAATAACAACAAGGACGGTAAGTTCACGAACAGTCTTGCAGTGTAAGAAGGAGTTGAACGCCTTCCCTGAGGAAGGCAGAATCCGCATTGTTTTGGGTGCTTGGCGAAAACGGAGTAAGGGGAAATAAAAGGGCAAACGATTTGGTGGTGAAAGCCTGAAGACTGCCGTCAATATACTTGGTTAACCCGAAGCCTTTCGGTCCAAGGCAGTCCCAGTTAAGGCAGTGGGCGATGAAAGCGTGTGCAACATTGTGGAACTGCGAAACGCTCGGTAGAACGGCGAAAATCCTATGGGGGGATCCAGATCGTGAGAAGACGAGACTATTACTGAGAGGAAGTAAGAAGGAAGTCAGTATAGCTATTGGTATCATGACGGGAGACATAGCACTACGAGCTCACTTATGTATAATCGATGCGGCAAGTGATTGCATGTGTAGGGCATGCGGGGAAGATGATGAGACGTTGGAGCATTTCCTTTATCATTGCCCGGCTTTCGTGTCTAACATACACTGGCACACAGATACTGGAGACACAATACCAGACATGAACCACCTTAGTGGAGCGGTATTGAATACAATTAAGGATTTTGTAAGTAGAATGGAAATCCTAACTTAAAATTTTCTTTTTAGAGGTTACTTTATAGTTTTTAGAGCGCACACATCGAAATATCCATTTGCCTGTGGTTACTTGGTTACTTTTCTGGCCTACAATACCTTTCATTTGATACCCTTATTGTGCCCATCGGACCACTTTCGGATATGGGGGGCATTTTTGGGCCTCCATCCGATATTTAAAAATGATATAGCCTATGTTTCCTTGCAGACAAATGTACACAATCTATGAAAATTTTAAGAAAATCGGTTCGGCCATGTCATAATGGTTCTAGTAGCGTTTTTGAGGGGTGGTATGACCCCCTATACTTCGATCTGACTTTGTATGCCAGATTCGAAATCTACTCCCAAATACCTTTCATTTGAGGCCCATATTGACATGAACTTCCAATATGTCCGTTTGGAGGAGTTTTGGGGTTGGGACTCCCAATGGGTACTTAGACTCAAATTTTAATACCATATTCGTACTCTACTCTCCAATACCTATCATTTGATACCCATATTGTCCTTTTTGGACGACTTTTGGTTTTGGGTTGTGTTTTTGGCATAAGGGGGAGGGTCCGTCCCCCTTACGATATCAAAAAAAAACAAAACAACCTCCACAATATGCGAAAAATTTGAGAAAATCGGTTCTGCCGTTTTTCAGTCTATACGGAACAAACAAGCCGAGTCTCATATGTCCGTGATTGGCTAATGTGCCCATTTTGGGCGTTTTTGTGGGGGTACGGTGACCCCCCATACTTCGACATGAATTTGTATGCCGGATTCGTTATCTACTCCCGCATACTTTTGATATGCATATTGTCCCGATCGGTCCACTGTAGATTTTGGGTGGTGTTTTTGGGGTAACGGGGGAGGGTCCGCCCCCATTCCGTTATCAATAAATTTTAAGGCCTATTCCTACTTCCTCACCATATTCGTAATCTATTACCCGAATACCTTTCATTTGAGTCCCATATTGTCATGATCGTCAAATCGGGTTTTGGCGCTGGGGCGGCCCCCCAAGTACTTCGAGCCAACTTTTATTATGAAATTCGTACTCTACTCTTGAATACCTTTCATTGGAATCCCATATTGTCCCGATCGCTCCACTTTTATTTTTGGGTAATACTTTTAGGGTAAGGGGGAGGGGCCGCCACCTCTCGATGTCACCATTATATATAGCCTATGTTTCCTTTAAACCTACACAATCCGTGAAAAATTTCAAGGAAATCGGTTCAGCTGTTTTTGTTTTTGTTTGTTTTTTTGAGTCTGCATGGAACAAACAAACAAACAAACGAACTTACAAACAGTACGAATTTCATAGCAAAAGTTTGGTCCAAGTACCTGGGGGGCCGCCCCAGCCCAAAAACCCCTTAAAATAGGTTTATTTGACGGTCATGACAATATGGTACTCACATGAAAGGTATTCGGGAGTAGATTGCGAATATGGTCAGGAAGAAGAAATGTGTTTTATATTTTATTGATATCGGAAGGGGGCGGACCCTCCCCGTTACCCCAAAAATATCACCCAAAATCACAAGTGGACCGATAAAAACCATATGGATATCAAATGAAAGGTATTGAAGAGCATAATACGAATATGGTATTAAAAATTGGATCGAAGTACCCAGAAAGTCGCCCGAACCCCAAAATGTCTAAAAACAGACAAATTGGTCGTCCATATCAATATGGGGCTTAAATGAACGGTATTCGGAAGTAGATTACGAATCTGGCATACAAAATCATATCGAAATGTAGGGGGTCACCCCACCCCCCAAAAACTCCCCAAATGGGCATATGACTACATGGGGCTCGGTTTGTTTGTTTGTTTCGTAAAATCAAAAAAGGAAACATAGGCTATATAATTTTTATACCCTACACCACTACTGTGGTACAAGGTATAATAACTTAGTGAATTAGTTTGAAACACCCAAAAGGAAGAGAGATAGACCACTTTCTGATTTAGCTATGTCCGTCCGTCCGTCTGTCCATTTTAATTTGTGTACAAAGTACAGGTCGCAGTTTTCATCCGATCGTCTTAAAATTTGGTACAGGTATGTTTTTTGGCCTAGAGACGAAGCCTATTGAAATTAGAAAAAAACGGTTCAGATCTGGATATAGCTCCCATATATATTTTCGTCCGATTTTCATTAATAATGCAATAAAATGGTCATTTGTTAACCGATTCTCTCGAAATTTGGCAGAGAGGATTTTTTTACGACTATCAATATTACTGGAGAATTTCATGGAAATCGGTTCAGATTTAGATATAGCTCTCATATATATATATCGCCCGATTTTCTCTCCTATAGCCACTGTAAGCACATTTATTGACCAATCTTGCCAAAATAGTGCACAACGCTTTCCCCGATGACTACCACAATATACATAGAGTTTGGTCAAAATCGGTTCAGATTTGGATATAGCTCCCATATATATGTTCGTCAGATTTGCAGTAATATTGCAATAAAATGTACTTTTGTTGACCGATTTTCTCGAAATTGGGCAGGAGGAATTTTCTCTTGACTCTCAATATTACTGGTGAATTTCATGGAAATCGGTTCAGATTTAGATATAGCTCTCATATATATCTATCGCCCGATTTTCACTCCTAGAGCCACTGCAAGCACATTTATTGACCAATCTTGCCAAAATAGTGCACAACGCTTTCCCCGACGACTACCACAATATACATAGAGTTTGGTCAAGATCGGTTCAGATTTCGATATAGCTTCCATATATATGTTCGTCAGATTTTGGGTAATTTGCCATAATGTTGTCATTTGTCAACCGTAGTTTTTACAGTTTGAACATATTTGCTCGCCAAGGTCCAACAAAATTGGTTCAGAATTGGATATAGATCCCAGGGTTGGTGTCGGGTATTATACAGTCGGCACCGCCCGACTTTTGCCCTTCTTTACTGGTTCTTAAGGATTTACCTAAGCATCTGCATTGAGGACTACAGGTGATTCAGATAAACATTCGTTTACTAATGTACGCGAATGATATGGTAGCAATGTCCGATAATCCGAGAAGTTTCCAGCAATGTGGAATCATATAATCTTGAAAAAATCTAAAATAACGAGATTTTGGGGAGTGGAAAACTTTCCGCAAATGGAGAATGAACGTATAAAGGTTAACATCTGTGAAGAAAAGCAGAATCGTCAAAGATGGCTTCTAATTCGACCCGGAAAAATGTTATCGCTGAACCATAAGTTAGACCTACCTCAAATTGCTTCACAGCTATTAAACCCAGATAAGGGGGAATTTGGGAATTAAACCCAGTTTGGGGAGGTGGAAAAACTTTACAGCTACTTTATGGAGGGAGATCCAGATGTTGTTGCTTCAAATCAGATAAGAAACAAAATTTCCTACAAATTTGGGACAAAACTCCTAAACTCAAAACATTATGATGGAATAAATTTCTGGTGCAGGAGGGCTTTATTACCTTTGCAAGCCACCAAGTGCTAAAGAAAATTAAACGTCCGTCTTTAAATAACAACCATAAAACATGCACTGGAAACACATTTATAAAGAACCCGCGCTCTAGCCCCTAAAATCGCAACCAAATCTTTTATGAAGACCCAACGAACGTCAGTTTAAGTTTTATGAAGATGCTGCGGAAATACCGAAAACGGCGGTGGTAGTGGTGATGGCTTAAACCATTCCGTTTTCACTATTGCTGTTGCTCTACAACGTTTACCAACATTTTTCATTCGGGGACCAACTTTACAATTTCAATTAAAACTAAAGGTTCCTTGGGGGCTAGTGCCACGAAATAAAAACAAACGCAAAAGAGAATCGATGCAACAATGGCAGTGGAGTGGTCGGTTCGTTGGTTGGAACAAGAAGCTCATAAAAATAAACAACTCTTCTCCCGAGTGTTGGAGTCACATGCTATTGTATATATGCACGTGTGTGAGCGGTTGAGTAGGGGTATGGTTGGCCGGATCCGGCAAAATAACGTGCTGCAGTATACCTCTGCAATTCCTTGCACTATGCAATGCAATACAATGCCCGCCCTCTTGTATCCTTGAGCAACGTATATATGCTGCCAAGTATTCCCAGTAACCCAAAACATAAACCTGAATGGAAAACAATAACAGCAAAAACAACAAAAACATGGGTAAAAACAAAACGTGGATTGCTGTAAAGAGACTAGCAAGGAAAACACCGCGAACATCATCATCATCCTCAACACCACTGTAGTCGACCAAGCGAC
>NC_081552.1:261560516-261580247 GCF_963082655.1 Stomoxys calcitrans | reverse complement strand
CTGGGGCAAATTGAAGAAATATCTGGAGGGGCCTAACGCAACTCACTGTCTCAAAGTTAGATATTAATCTGAACAGAATGAATATGCAGGGCAAAGTTTTGAGAAGATCGGGTGCTAAATACGCTTGCAAAGTCTGTATACATGTAAATCGTGCAATACATATATATGGGAGCTATATCTAAATCTGAACCGATTTCTATCAAACTCACTAGGAATGTTGACATTTATAAAGAAATCGCTTATGCGAATTTTCGTGATCGATTAACAAATGACGTTACTATTGCAATATTATACAAAATCTGACAAAAATATATATGGAAGCTATATCCAAATCTGAACCGATTTTTTCCAAAATTCAATAGGCTTCGTCTCTAGGTTAAAAAAAAAATATCCACGCGAAATTTTAAGACAATCGGATGGACATTGCGAGCCGTATCTTGTAAACAAATTATTGTGGACAGACGGGCATGGATAAATCGAATCAGAAAGTTATTCTGAGTCGATCGGTATGCTTAATAGGCATGGGTCTATCTTCCTTCCTTCTTGCTGTCACTAATAAATGCATTAAGTTATAATAATCTGTACCACTGTGGTGGTGTAGGGTATAAAAAATCCATGGAATTTAATGCTTGACATTTCACTATCATATTTCAGTTTTTGCCTTCGAAGAGAAACAGTGCAAAGAATTTCACACATGCAATTCGTCTAAGATTCCGCCTGGCCAAACATATCACATTTTTATACCTTTCACCATAGGATGAAGGCACACTAATTTCCTCGTTCCGTTTGTAACACACCGAGATGTTGATCTGAGAACCAACAAAGTTAAGGTCTGACATTCTACATCGATTTATCCATGTCCGTCCGTCTGTCTGTCTGTCGAAGCACGCTAAGCTTCGAAGAAGTAAAGTTAGATGCTTGAAATTTCGCATTAATACTTGTTATTAGAACAGGACGGTTGGGATTAAAAATGGACCAAATCGGTCCATGTTTTGGTAAAGCTGCTATATAAACCAATATCGGATCTTGACTTTTTGAGCCTCTAGAGGGCGCTGCTATTATCGGATTTGGCTGAAATTTTTCACCAAGTGTTTTACTTTGTCTTCTAACAACTCTGTCAAGTATGGTCCAAATCGGTTCATAGCCTGGTATAGCTACCATATAAACTGATATCGGATTTTGACTTCTTGGCCATCTAGAAGTGCATCAAGTATGGTCCAAATTGGTTCATAACCTGGTATAGCCCCCCATATAAACTGATCTCGGATCTTGACTTCTTGGCCATCTAGAAGTCCATCAAGTATTGTCCAAATCGGTTCATAACCTGGTATAGCCCCCTATATAAACTGATCTCGGATCTTGACTTCTTGACCATCTAGAAGTCCATAAAGAATGGTCCAAATCGGTTCATAACCTGGTATAGCCCCCCCTATATAAACTGATCTCCGATCTTGACTTCATGACCATATAGAAGTCCATCAAGTATGGTCCAAATCGGTTCATAACCTGGTATAGCCATATAAACTGATCTCGGATTCTCTTATCCGATTTGGCTGAAATCTTACACGAAGTGTTTTATTTTGACTTTCAACAACTCTGCCAAATATGGTTCAAATCGGTACATAACCTCATATAGCTCCCATATAATTCGATCTTGACTTCTTGAGCCTCTAGAGAGCCCAATTATTATCCCATTTTTTTTGAAATTTTGCATAAAGTGTTTTGGTTTGACTATCAAGAACTGCCCTTAGTATGGCCTAAATCGGTTTACAACCTGATATAGCTCCCATATAATCCGATCTCGGATCTTGACTTCTTAAGCCTCTAGAGGGCGCAATTATTATCCGATTTCTTATCCGACATCCGACAAATTAAAGAAGGATGTCGAAGGGCTTAAGACAACTCACTGTCCCAAATTTGGCAAAATCGGATAATAAACGTGGCTTTTATGGTCGCGATATCTTAAATCGAGAGATCGCCAGCTATACCCAAAGCTGGACCGATTTGGGCCAAATTGAAGAAATTAGATAACAAATGTAGCTTTTATGGGCCTATGACCCTAAATAGGAGGATCGGTCTATATATATATATGGTAGCTATATCCAAATCTGGAACGATCTGAATAAAATTGAAGAAGAATGTGGAAGGACCTATCAAGATATAGTCCGAGGGACAAAAAAAAAAAGAATCTGTGCAAGATTTCAGCTCAATATTGGAAATATTGTTAAAGACTGTAGCGTGATTTCAGCAGACAGACGGACGGACAAGACTAGGTCGTCTTAAATTTTTACACTGATCTAGGATAAATATATTTTTTAGGGTCGCAAATGGATATTTCGATGTGTTGCAAACGGAATGACAAAATGAATATACCCCCATCCTTCGGTGGTGGGTATAAAAAGGACGTTATACTCGTATTGCCAATACCTATTGGTATTATTATATTCATATTATAGTAACAAATTTTAATACCATTCAGCATTAATTCAATTCAAGACGATTTAGGATTTTATGGCGTAACGTATCTAATCGTGTCATCTTTTCAGCATGCGTAAACAATAACTATAAAATAAAATAAAAACCAGTAAGGAAAGGCAAAAGTTGGGCGTTGCCGAATTTATAATACCCTACACCTACCCTATAAACATGAAGGGGGGAGGGGGGGCTACATCTAATTCTGAACCAATTTTGATGGACCTCGGCGGATGCTTTCCGATGGGTTATTAAAATCCCCATATCAAATTTCGAGCAAAGCCAATATGTTCAAGATGTAATGACTACGGTTGACAAATGACAACAAGTTACCCAAAATCTGACGAACATATACATGGGAGCTATATCTACATCTGAACCGATTTCAAACAAACTTTATGGAAATTGTGGAATTCGTCGAGGAAAGCGATGTACAAAATTTTGGGAAGATTGGTAAATAAATTTCGAGAGAATCGGGAAACAAATGACCATTTTATTGGTGTATTACTGGAAATCGGACGAACATATATATGGAAGCTATATCCCAATCAGAACCGATTTTTCTGAAATTTACCAGTAATATCGAGAGTCATAAGAAAAACCTTCCCGCCAAATTTCGAGAGAATCGGGTAACAAATGATTATTTTATTGGTGTATTACTGGAAATCGGACGAACATATATATGGAAGCTATATCTTAAACTGAACCGATTTCAATGAAATTCACCAGTACTATCGAGAGTCATAAGAAAATCGTTCCTGCCAAATTTCGAGAGAATCGGTTATCAAATGACCATTTGATAGGTGTATTACTGGAAATCGGAAGAACATATATATGGAAGCTATATCCAAATCTGAACCCATTTTTATGAATTGTACCTGTAATATCGGGAGTCATAAGAAAATCCTTCCTGCCAAATTTCGAGAGAATCAGTTAACAAATGACTATTTTATTGCATTATTACTGCAAATCGGACGAACATATAAATGGAAGCTATATCCAAATCTGATCCGATTTTTTCCAATTTCAATAGGCGTTGTCTCTAGGCCGAAATACTTGCCCATACCAAATTTGAAAACGATCGGATGAAAATTGCGACTTGTAGTTTGTACACAAATTAACATGGACAGACAGACGGACATAGCTAAATCGAATCAGAAAGTAATTCTGAGTCGATCGGTATACGTATCAATGGGTCTATCTGTCTTCCTTTTGGGTGTTACAAACAAATGCACTAAGTTATAAAACCCTGTACCACAGTAGTGGTGTAGGGTATAATTAGAATCGATTATGGTTTTTATTTGGATTCATTAGATAGTGTTCAAGAAATAACTTGCATGGTATCAACCCAATCTCCTTTCGGTATGAAAGCCAAAACCGTTTGGTAGTAACAGCCATATCATGCGGGATTGATTTGCTGTGAACACCGTTTGATATCGAAATCAGAACATTTAGTATCAACTTTCCTATGGGTATATATGACGGAGCTCATGTGCCCATTTGACTTCCTTATAGGTTGGTAATATTTATTTCCATTAATTCCTTAAAAAATTTACATCCTAGCTACGATACTAAAATAAGATATTTTGCAGTAGCATTTGAACCTACCAAAAAATGTAAATTTTCGCGATCACAATTTATCCTTGAATCCTTGATCTAGCTTTCGTCATCATCAATGTGAAATGCAATTACCTTCGAACTCCAACGACATATTGAAACATATCTCCCACTGTGCGTAGATGCAACATTGCGTACGGCCGTGTGTGTTTACGCATAAGGGAGCACCACGACCATAAAAGTAATAAAAAAAATGCAATAGTTTTTGCAACGAAAACCGTGCCAAAGACGCACATTGAAATAGCATTGGCAGGTGATGGGGCATCGCTTTTAAATGAAAACAAAGTGTGGCCACAAACACGTAAACTGTGGTGCGAGTCTCTTGGCCATGATGTTTTGATGTTTTTTACCGTTTAACGAATGAATGGTGGTTTTTGCTCACGATGCTGCTGCACTTAATTGTCTGTTAAGCACACATATTCTGTTGGCCCACTGCATTCATGCTACAGGCACGCCAAATACATAGCTCCTCTGGCGTATATGGTGTGACCCATAAGTGTACATATGAATGGTTCCACAAGAATGGTTCAAAAATAAGCCTATGCCTACCTTTTTCGCTGATCCTTTCGAGATATCCGCAAATACTTAATGGCGTTGTTTTTAAAATACCGTTTTTAACTAAAAATTTACCATAACCATAGTCACTGAACAACCTGCACAATAGTCAAAGTGGAATCGCGCGCGGGTTTCTCATTTGAACTTTACCAACGAGTTAACATTAAAACGTTTAACGTAAAAAATTTTAATTTTTATATTTTTTTCGTCAAAATTTTATAATAATTTTGTTGGAACAACTCCTTTTTTACTCTCTTTTAATTTCTTGTTATTTATTTATCCCTTAGCCACGGCTGCTATCTTTTAAATAAATTAACGCCTTGTGCTGTATATGGGGGCTTATAAATATTTTAACACTTTCACAAAATCCGCATGAATACAGGAGACGCTGTTGGCAAAAACACGTCTATGTCCGGCGCAAGCTTAATTCGAACTGAATTCTGATAACATGTCGTGCGTTGAACAGTCCAGCCTTAAAGGCAGTGTTCGTAAGTAATCGTGACCAAGTCGTGAGTTTGTTATTGGTCGTTTCGAGGAGAGCAAGAGCAGCAGAGAGTTTCGTTAAGTTTACAGCAGCGAGCGAATGTTAACAGTATACGAATGCAACACCACCTAGCCGAGTAAGTGAGAGAGAACTGGCAGTCCCTTTGTTATTGTCGACAACAGAGAATGTGGATAAGGCTGAAAGCGAATGCATACTTGTTGTAGTAGTAAACATTGGATAATGGTATGGCTGCATGTGTATGTGTGATGGAGTGTGTGTTGCCTTATGCCACAGAATGTTGGTTGTAAGTACAGCAATGACCTACCTCAAGGATATTAAATACATTACAATGTAGTTGTATGTTGTCTACAGCGTACAACAAACAACCCACACAGAGGCAGGCACAGCGCAACAGTGCGGTGGTGCGATGGTAGTAGCGGCAACGGCAGTTCTTTGTGTTTACGATAATAATGTTAGCACTTGTTCGCCATTCATTCCTTCATTCACTAATAAGTTGTGGGACCTGCCGTTACAATGTGCGTTCAATTCAATGGCACACTGCGGTCCCCCCGGCTTCTATCCCCTTTGCATGTTTCAAGTCAAACAATCGCATCAAATTCATTTCATTCATTTGCGAGAGCATCAAATGGCAGCGGATGCCTCAAAGTCTATCCCAAAAACAAAATGGATAAACAAGTCAGCTTTGGTCAGTGTCCTGGCTATTGAATTACGTAGCTTCGACACAGTCATTAGGTATTAAAAGCAAAAACTGTTTTTTTTTTTGCCATTATGCATGCCATTGTTCGTGACAAATAATTGAAGAGGAAGCTTAAAATCATTCTACATCAAATATTTCAAAATTTCTAGTATTGTATGTGGTCACACCAAATTTCTATTGTATTTAGGATTAACACTTCACAAAATATTCAATGTTCACCATATTCGAAAAAAATGCTTAAAAATAGTAGATAAAATTCAAACTTTAACGTATTTGTTTTAAAAACTATAGCGGTAATTTGTATACCCACCACCGAAGGATAGGGGTATACTCATTTTGTCTTTCCGTTTGCAACACATCCAAATATCCATTTCCCACTCTCTCTATATATATAACAAGTAAAAGCATGCTAAGTTCGGCCGGGCCGAATCTTATATACCCTCCACCATGGATCGCATTTGTCAAGCTCTTGCCACTGTATCTCATTTCAGGCAAACAAAGGATAAAAGAAAATAATTGCTATGTAATTGCAACAATATCAAATTATGATTCATTTCGGACCATAATTGAACTGAATATTGGAGAGCATACTAGAAGTCATCGTGTAAAATTTCAACCAAATCTAGTAAGAATTTCGCACTTTAGGAGCTGAAGAAGTAAAAAAGGAAGATCGGTTTATAGGGGAGCTACATTAGGCTATAAACCGATTCATGCCATTTTCGACACGTATGTTAAAGGTCACGAGAGAAGCCGTTGTACAAAATTTCAGCTAAATCGGATAATAATTGCGCCCTCTAGTGGCTGAAGTCAAGTCAAGACCCCGGATCGTTTTATATGGCAGCTATATCCGGCCATGGACCAATTTGATCCATTCTTAATACAGTTGTTGGAAGTCATAACCAACTACGTCATGCAATATTTCAATCAAATCGGATAGGAATTGCTAGCTGTAGGGGCTCAAGAAATCAAGACCCCAGATCGGTTTACATGGCAGCTATATCAGGTTATGAACCGATTTAAACCATACTCAGCACAGTTGTTGGAAGTCATAATGAAACACCTCATGCAAAATTTCAGCCAAATCGGATGAGAATTGTGCCCTCTAGCGGCTCAAGAAGTCAAGACCCCAGATCGGTTTACATGGCAGCTATATCAGGTTAAAGACCGATTTAAACCATACTCAGCACAGTTGTTGAAAGTCATAATGAAACACCTCATGCAAAATTTCAGCCAAATCGGATGAGAATTGTGCCCTCTAGCGGCTCAAGAAGTCAAGGCCCTAGATCGGTTCACATGGCAGCTATATCAGGTTATGGACCGATTTAAACCATACTCAGCACAGTTATTGGAAGTCATAATGAAACACCTCGTGCAAAATTTCAGCCAAATCGGATGAGAATTGTGCCCTCTAGCGGCTCAAGAAGTCAAGACCCTAGATCGGTTTACATGGCAGCTATATCAGGTTATGGACCGATTTAAACCATACTCAGCACAATTATTGGAAGTCATAATGAAACATCTCATGCGAAATTTCAGCCAAATCGGATAAGAATTGTGCCCTCTAGCGGCTCAAGAAGTCAAGATCCCAGATCCCAGAAATTAGTATACCCCCATCCTATGGTGGAGGGTGTAAAAATCAATTTGTGTTTGTTTGTAGGTTTGTTTGTTTGTGTGTTCCTTACAGACTCAGAAACGTCTGAACCGATTTTCACGACATTTTCACAGATGGTGCATAATGATAATAGGATACTAAATTTTTGATTATCTAAAGGGGGAACGGACCCTTCCCCTTACCCTAATTTTGAGAAACGCCAGATCTCGGAGATTGGTGATGCGATTTAAGCAAAATTTTGTGTGCTCTCTTACAGTAATCTACAAACAAAAACTTGGTGTCCAAATTTCGGATGGGGTACCTAGGGGGGGTGGGGGGCGCCCCGGCTCCAAACCTACCAAATATATTTATACACCAATCACGACAATATGGGACTCATATGAAAGGTATTTAAGATTAGAAAACTAATATGATAGCCAATTGTCGGACCTGGGGTTTGAGGGACCACCCCAACCCCCAAAACACCCCAAAATCGGACATATATACCGACCATGGCAATATGGGACTCAAATGAAAAGTATTGGCGAATAAAATACGAATTTGATATCCAAATGAGGGACCAAGTGTTTGAGGGACCACCCTAACCCCCAAAATCGGACATATATACCGACCATGGCAATATGGGACTCAAATGAAAGGTATTTGAGTGTGAAATACGAATCTAATATCTAAATATGGGTCTATGTTTCTGCGGATCCACCCCTCTCCCAAAACACCCCAAAATCGGTCAAATTTACGACCATAGCAATATGGGGTTCAAATGAAAGTTATTTGGGAGTAGACCATGAATCTGAAATCAACATTCGGGACCAACTGTCTAGGGGGACGTCCCCCCACCATAACAACCCCAAATTGGACGTATTTGATCACCAAGACAATTTGGGTCTTTAAGACAGTGGAGCTCGATATTCATTGTTTTTAGGGCCCATATCCTAAACCAAATCTGGCTTTTCCAGTAAGGGGTTTAAATGAATGGTATTCCAATGGCAATATGGGGTTCAAATAAATGATATGTGGATATATGAGAATAGGGCACATTGCTGATATATTTTCAGGGCTTAAGCTAAGAGCCATTATTAAGCATACCGATCGGCTTAGAATTGCTTCCTTCTTCAATGTAGCTATATCAATCTGTTTCTATGTCTGTCCGTTTGTCTGTCCATGTATTCTTGTAATCAAGATACATGTCACATATGTTGGCCGATTACCATCAAATTTTGCATGAGCCATTTCTTTGGCTCAGGGATAAACTCTATTGATTTTGAAAAATATCGGTCCAGATTAAGATATAGCTTCCGTATATATTTTTCATCCGATGTGGGCTATTATGACTGTAGCAGCTACAGTTTTTATCCCATCTTTACAATATTTTGCGAGAGGTGTTTGATTTGCCATATTTTATTGGGATTATTATAAAATTTTACAGCTCTCGCATTTGTTGAATAGTAGTAGGCAGGCTCGGTGGTGTAGCGTATTATATAATCTGCGCGGCCCTACTTTTGCCTTTCCTTACAGGTTCTCTCCACACCGTGGATATTTCGGAACACTGAGATCTGAGGGATGGTTCTTTTTTGGTTCATCATGTAAATAAAATATTTGCCTCTTTAGCCCACACCAGAGCAACCACCAAGGCCTGCAGTCATTAACTCTATATTTAATGTGAATTATATTGAATTCCATGGTCTTCCTTTTTTTGCCATGTAAGAGTTTTGTAAAGGCATTTTCGGTTTCTTCTATCCCTCCCAACCGTGCACTCCTCGAAATAGCCCTTGTATTCGTAATGCTAATGTAAATCTCAATGCCTCCGATGATTACCTTGGGCACCTTGACTGGCAAACTGTTTTCACTTTCCGCATCCTTTTGTTCTTTGGCATGTTGGTGTGCGAACCGGCGTGAGAAGTATGGGTAGTGTGAGCGAGAGAGGGAGAGAGGAGACTTAATGCACTTGTAAAATATGGCTTTCGAACTTAATTGAATTTTTCAGTTTAAAATTCAGCAGTGGAATGTTAAGGTTGTGTCCTTTATCCTCTTCTTCGTCGGTAGTTGTAACTCCGTGGAACAACGATTTATGTCAATTACCTCTTTGGTGTGAGAGTTGGTGGTGGTGTTAATAAAATGTTGACCATAATTTAAAATTTACGAACTTTCTGCACAGTGCCGCTGAGCTTGTGAAAAATCCCTTTTATTTATTAGGAATCAATTTAAAGTTCACTTTGAGGGAGAAAACAACCATTAGAAGAAAAACAAGTAAGAGCGAATTAAGTTCGGCCGGGCCGAATCTTATACACCTTATACACCATGGATCGCATTTGTCGAGTTCTATGCGCAGAAACTCTTGTTAGGCAAACAAAGAATATTGAATAAGAACTGTTATGCTATTGGAGCTATATCAAGTTATAGTCCGATTCGGACCATAAATGAATGCTGAACATTGTAGTAGTCATTGTGAAATATTTCAGTTCATTCGGATAAGAATTCCGCCTTGTAGGGGCTCAAGAAGCAAAATCGGAGGATCGATTTATATAGGAGCTGTATCAAGCTATCAATCGATTCAGACCATATTAGACACGTATGTTGAAGGTCATGAGAGGATTTGTCCTACAAAATTTCAGGCAAATATCATGAGAATTGCGCCCTCTAGAGGCTCAAGAAGTCAAGATCCCAGATCGGTTTATATGGCAGTTGTATCAGGTTATGTACCGATTAGCGCCATACTTAGCACAGTTATTGGAAGTGATAACGAAACACTACGTGTAAAATTTCTGCTAAATCGGATGAGAATTACGCGCTCTACGGGTTCAAGAAGTCAAGATCCAGGATCGGTTTATATGACAGCTATACCAGATTATTAACGGATTTAAATCATCCTTCTCACAATTGTTGGAAGTGGCGCCAAAACACTACGTACAAAATGTTAGTCAAATCGGATAAGAATTGTGGCCCATAGAGGCTCAAGAAGTCAAGACCCAAGATCGGTTTATATGGCAGCTATATCAAAACATGGATCGATTTGAACCATATTTAGCGCATTTGTTGGAAGTGACACCAAAACACTACGTGCAAAATTTCATTCCAATCGGATAAGAATTGCGCCCTCTAGAGGCTCAATAAATCAACAGCCAAGATCGGTATATATAGCAGCTATATCAAAACATGGACCGATATAGCCCGTTTACAATCCCAACCGTCCCACACCAATAAGAATTATTTGTGCAAAATTTCAAGCGGCTAGCTTTACTCCTTTGAAAGTAAGGCTAGATGGCTATCGATATAAAATTTCACGATGATCAAGAATGTATATATACCTTATATCGCCTCAGATGAATATATCGAGTAGATACAAACAGAATGACGAAATTAGTATACCCCCATCCTATGGTAGAGGGTATAAAAATAAACCGATCTCAACCATATACGACACGGAAGGCCACGAAAAGCCTATCACAAGTCTCTGTGTCAAATTTCAGTGAAATCGGATTATAAATGCGCCTTTTATGGGGCCAAGACTTTAAATCGAGATATCGGTCCATATGGCAACTTCATCCAAATCTGAAACGATATCAGCCAAGATGCAGAAGATGTCGAAAGGACTAACACAACCCACTTTCCCAAATATCGGCGAAATCGGACAATATATGCGTCTTTAATGGCCACAAGACTTTAATTCGTGAGATCGGTCTAGATGGCAGCTATATCCAAACCTGTACCGATCTGAGCCAAATTGACGAAGAATGTCGAAGGGCCTAAAACAACTCACTGTCCCATATTTCCCCAAAATACGTAAGTAAATGTGGCTTTTATGGGCCTAAGAACCTAAATCAGCGGATCAGTCAATATGGCAGCTATATCCAAATCTGGACCGATCTGGGCAAAATTGGCGAAGAACGTTGAAGGGTTAAGGCAACTCACTGTTCCAATTTTATGCAAAATCAGATGATAAATATGGCTATTATGGGCCTAAGACCCTAAATCGGAGGATCGGTCTATATGACTGCTATATCCGATTGTAGACCGATCTGTGCCTAATTGACGAAGGATATTGAAGGGCCTAACACAACTCACTGTCCTAAATTTCAGCAAAATCGGATAATAAATGTGGGTCTTTTGAGCCCAAAACCCCAAATCGGCGGATCGGTCTATATGGGGTCTATATCAAGATATAGTCCGATATAGCGAGCTTAACCTGCTTATAGACAAAAATAGAATTTGTGCAAAGTTTCTGCTCAATATCTCTATTTTTGAAGACTGTAGCGTGATTTCAACAGACAGACGGACGGACATGTCTAGATCGTCCTAAATTTTCACGCTGATCAAGAATATATATACTTTATAGGATCGGATATGGATATTTCGATGCGTTGCCATCAGAATGATGAAATTAGTATACCCCCATCCTATGGTGGAGGGTATTAAAAGGGGAGAGTTACAATTTAATTCAGAAGTCGAAAAAAAATCAAAGAAATTGAATAAGCGGAAAAGGCTTTATAAGAGCAGATTTTCTATTGTATTATAGGTGGCTTTTAGAGCGCACAACAAGCCGATTACTGGCTTAGCGTTAGAGAAGTCATATAAGTTTTAACATGTTAGAGAAGTTTTAACATGGCTGGATAATTTAAAAATGTTGACGGCTTTGTAAGGGCCGAAAAAATTTTTCACGCTGCAATTTAAACCAAGGCATTCGGCGTCATAGGTGGCCGTGCAAAACTCTGCGCCCCGGGGGCCTCCTAGTAATAGGTGGCTTAGAAGACATTTAAAAAATTGAAATGAGAGCTAACATTGAAGATGAAGTTGGAAAATCTTTGCCTCATTCCGATTTCTTATTTAATTTCCATTTCAACCTTACCTTAAAATGCTGAATTAAAACAAAATCACATTTGGTCAAACAAATGTCATGCACTGCAATCTTCACTTTAAAACTTTCGACAGTCTCTCGTCTTACAAAGACATCTTTCAATAAAATATACCAGCTTGTGAAAATGTCTGTGTGTGTGTGCGTGTGTTTATAAAGTTAATAGTTTTAATATAACATTTGCTAATTTCCCTTAGGGTTAGATCTGACCACTTAGTTTGACATTATAACCATCGGCCTGCAAAACTTTTACGACATTCTGCACTAAAGTACCTCAAATCTTCTTAGACTAGACCAAACCAAAAAGTTTGGCAACGCAAATTACTTTCTGGCCAGTTTTGATTTAAGCCAGTTAAAGTTTATGCCCAACTATGCCAAAGTGAAAGCGCCCCCAAGAAATGTCACATGTTTTATTTGATAGCAACAAATCCCATTTTAAACTTGGGATCCAAAGAGTTTAGCATAATCATTAGCAACACATGGTCACCACATTATGTCCAGCAATTAGAAATTCTGCATTGACCAAAACTGGCCTGGGCAAATGAATGTGCCCATTTGGATAGTGTGTGCCACATCAACTTCTTCAACATCATAAACAACTCCAAAGGAAGGGAGTACAGTGAGTAACAAAAAGATTGCTTATCGGAATATGATTTTAGTAGATTTCATTAATAACATTGACATAGTATCGCCATGGATTTTATACCCTACATAATTCCAGTGCTTTAGGGTACGAGGACTGTCCCTGAAATATAGATATAGTTAGTAATACGAACAAGTAAAAGCGTGCTAAGTTCGGCTGGGCCGAATCTTATATACCATCCACCAAGGATCGCATTTGTCGAGTTCTTTTCCTGGCATCTCTTCTTAGGCAAAAAAGGATAAAAGAAAAGATTTGCTTCGCTATTAGAACGATATCAAGATATGGTCCGGTTCGGAGCACAATTAAATTATATGTTGGAGACCTAGATAAAATGTCAGCCAATTCGAATAAGAATTGCGCCTTTTTGGGGCTCAAGAGGTAAAACAGAGAGATCGATTTATATCGAAGTTGTATCAGGCTATAGACCGATTGAGACCATAATAAAAACGTATGTTGATGGTCTGTCGTACAAAATTTCATGCAAATCGGATAAGAATTGCGCCCTCTAGAGGCTCAAGAAGTCAAGACCCAAGATAGGTTTATATGGCAGCTATATCAGCTTATGGACCGATTTGAACCATAATTGGCGCAGTTGTTGGATATCATGACAAAACACGTCGTGCGAAATTTCATTCCAATCGGATAAGAATTGCGCACTCTAGAGGCTAGAGATGTCAAGACCCAAGATCGGTTTATATGACAGCTATATCAGGTTATGGACCGATTTAAACCATACTTGGCACAGTTGTTGGATATCATAACAAAACACGTCGTGCAAAATTTCATTCCAATCGGATAAGAATTGCGCACTCTAGAGGCTCAAGAAGTCAACTCCCCAGATCGGTTAATATGGCAGCTATATCAGGTTTTGAACCGATTTGCGCCATACTTTACGTAGTTGTTGGATATCGTAACAAAATACTTCGTGCAAAATTTCATTTAAATCGGATAAGAATTGCGCCCTCTAGTGGCTCAAGAAGTTAAGATTCAAGATCGGTTTATATGGCAACTATATCCGGTTATGAACCGATTTGCGCCATACTTTGGACAGTTGTTGGATATCATAAAAAAACACGTCTTGCAAAATTTCATTTCAATGGGATAAGAAATGCGCCCTCTAAAGGCTCAAGAAATCAAGACCCAAAATCGGTTAATATGACAGCTATATCAGGTTATGAATGGATTTGCGCCATACTTGACACAGTTGTTGGATATCATAACAAAATACTTCGCGCAAAATTTCATTCAAATCGGATAAGAATTGCGCCCTCTAGAGGCTCAAGAAGTCAAGACCCAAGATCGGTTTATATGGCAGCTATATCAGGTTATGAACCGATTTGAACCTTATTTGGTACAGTTGTTGAAAGTCATATTAAAATACGTCATACAAAATTTCATTCAAAGTCGATAAGAATTGCGCCCTCTAGAGGCTGAAGAAGTCAAGACCCAAGATCGGCTTATATGGCAGCTATATCAAAACATGGAACGATATGGCCCATTTACAATTCCAACCGACCTACACTAATGGGAAGTATTTGTGCAAAATTTCAAGCGGCTAGCTTTACTCCATCGAAAAATTGATGGACGGACGGACAGGCGGTCGGATAGGCGAACGGACAGGCGGACGGACAGGCGGACGGACAGGCGGACGGACAGGCGGACGGACAGACGGACGGACAGACGGACGGACGGACGGACAGACGGATGGACAGGCGGACGGACAGACGACGGACGGACGGACAGACAGACGGACAGACGAACGGACAGACGAACGGATAGACGGACGGACGGACAGACAGACAGACAGACAGACAGACAGACAGACAGACAGACGGACAGACGGACGGACGGACAGACGGACGGACAGACGAACGGACAGACGGACGGACAGGCGGACGGACAGACGGACGGACAGACGGACGGACGGACAGACGGACGGACAGACGGACGGACAGACAGACGGACGGACAGACGGACGGACAGACGGACGGACAGACGGACGGACAGACGGACGGACGGTCAGACGGACAGACGGAAGGACAGGTGGACAGACAGGTGGACGGACAGGTGGACGGACAGATGGACGGACAGACGGACGGACAGACGGACTGACAGACGGACGGACAGACGGACGGACGGAAGGACAGACGGACGGACATGGCTAGATCGACATAAAATGTCACAACGATCAAAAATATGTATACT
Source organism: Stomoxys calcitrans (assembly GCF_963082655.1). Classification (NCBI taxonomy): domain Eukaryota; kingdom Metazoa; phylum Arthropoda; class Insecta; order Diptera; family Muscidae; genus Stomoxys; species Stomoxys calcitrans. The sequence continues at coordinate 261,565,092 of NC_081552.1, read as the reverse complement.
TTTTGGGGTCTCAGATGCATATTTCGAGTAGTTACAAACAGAATGACGAAGTTAGTATACCCCCATCCTATGGTGGAGGGTATTGAAATATGTTCGGATTTTAGTCGAAATTTTTCATAGAGACAAGTTTTTGATAAAAATTTTTCAAAAACAAAACAAAATTTTTTAGGAAACTTTTCAATGAAAATTTAAAGGTGTTTCATACCAACCAAATAATAATTTTTTTGCACCCGTGGATATCAAACGGCCTTTCAAACCTGTGGAAAGTAGTCTACGTGCGAACAATTGACTCTTTACTATGAAATATAAATTTTATTTCCACCGTTTACGGCAGGCTAATAAAACCCGGTGTCGGGCAACTTCAATTTCTAGTTTGAAAATGTTCGATTTTTATTCCAATCTTGTTGTTGTGCAACTTAAAACCAAGCCCACCGTTTCTTTTTTTTTTTTTTAGATATCAAAATGAAATGTAACTCCTTAATCTAAACCAGTGAGGGAAAATTCTGCAGAAGTAGTAGGCCACTCCTGTGGTAAATGTCATTAGCACTCACTGTATGTCCGGAATCACCACTGAGTGGTGGTCAGAATGGCTCTGCTAACACAAAGTATCGGAGATAAACCACAAATTCTAGCATCAAGTGGATGAGATGTCTGCAGGATACAGATGTGTTCTTGAGACAAACCCATTGAGTAGAAGGGCCAAAAATGAAAAGCAGCAGGCTGGATCTTCTTGTGAAAACAAATCTTCATCGATGGCATAGATAAAATGGCCTCAAACAATTGCCCAAGTCTAAGGTTCAGTTGCAAGCATTTCCATTTGTTCTTTCTCTCTCTCTCTCTCTCTCTTTGTTTTTGCTCAAAACATACAAAGGCTTATGATGGTCCATATGTGAATGTTCGAATGTGCTGTGTGCGCGTGTGTGTATGTGTGTGTGTAAGTGAGTGCTGTGCCATTTTTGTCCCATTTTGCTGCATCATCAGTAAACAATGTTTGGAAAAGGTAAATGGCAATTCAAGAGCGATTGTGAGGTGCACCTTTACAATCAGGTTTCTATCATAAACGACCTCAGCAATTTTGTTTTGTTAAAATCATTTACATGTGTATACGTAAGTGTGTGTGTGTGTGGGTCTTTCCATCTGCTACCATTGCTGCTATGTCGTAAAATGCTACAGAATAGATGGAACCCTACCACAAAATGTCCTAATGACCAAACATCCCAGTGTCACATAGACAAACAGATCATGGACCAAAGAGACCAGAAATGTTGTGTTGCAACACAATAAGGACCAAGAACCAATAGCACTCTGCGTACTTCATACACCTCTCCACCTCAAGCCAGGGCGCCACACCACAATCACTAGATAAATCATTTGGCATGGTTCGCATGTAATCCATACCAAACATTCCCGAAAATGGTTACATATGTTTAAAACGACAAGTATGTAAATGGCAAACGAGCTTGCGATTTGAATTCCTGGCAATGGCCAAAAACGGATGGGGCGATGCCATGCGATGCGATGGCTCACCAAATGGGACTTTGACTCGAAGTGGAATTATAGCCAAGGTAGCTGAAACTCAGGCATGGGAAGAGCAGTTCACAGTCATTTTTTATGGCAAAACGAAACAATGAAGTTTCTTGCACTCACATGACGGAACGAATATTTGTGAGCAAGCACGTCGCAAATGCTCGTTTAAAAATCGCAAAGATTTACAGAAAAAAAAAAAAAACAACCAAGCAAGAGAAATACAACCCAGTAACTTCTTACTGAAGTGGAGGACATCAATGCCAAGAAACGTGTTTGAATGAATCTCTGTGTGTGCAGTTGTATTTCGTGTAATTCGTAAAATATGAATAACATGAAAACCATCCGCTCAGAACTAGCTTACCAGCAGTAGCAGCAATTCCTAAACGAATTGTATATGACACATGCATAGGACACATGGATATTTGCATATGAGAGTTATACTGTACCCCCTTTTGCAAGTGACTGTCCTTCTTACGTCGTCCAAACCTATGTAAGCATCAACATCCGCAGAAGGGACTACAACGTCACAGACGCCTGCAGTAATATTAAAATGGAATGGGTGCCATCACCCGAATTCACATCAACTAGGTGTGCCACAGTGATCTAGAAGAACGTAATTTTTAAACCACCGCAAAAATCTAAGACGATCTAGACATGTCCTTCCGTCCATTCGTCCGTCCGTCCATCGTTCTGTCTGTTAAGATCACGCTACAGTCTTTAAAAATACAGATATTGAGATAAAACTTTGCAAAGATTTTTTTTGTCCATAGGCAGGTTAAATTCGAAGATGGGCTATATCGGACTATATCTTGATATAGTCCCCATACAGACCGATCCGACGATTCAGGGACTTAGGCCCATAAAAGCCACATTTATTGTCCGATTTTGCTGAAATTTGGGACAGTGAGTTGCGTAAGGCCCCTCAACATCCCTTGTGAATTTGGCCCAGATCGGTTCAGAATTGGTTATAGCTGCCATATAAACCGATCCGCCGATTTAGGGTTTTAGGCCCATAAAAGCCACATTCATTTTCCGATTTTCCTGAAATTCGGGACAGTGAGTTGTGTTAGGCCCTTCGACATCCCTCGTCAAATTGGTCCAGATCGGTCCAGATTTGGATATAGCTACCATATAGACAGATCCTCCGAAATAGGGTCTTAGGCTCATAAAAGCCACATTTATTATCCGATTTTGCTGAAATTTGGGACAGTGAGTTGCGTAAAGCCCCTCGACATCCCTTGTGAATTTGTCGGTCCAGATTTGGATATAGCTACCATATAGACAGATCCTCAGATTTAGGGTCGTAGGCCCATAAAAGCTTCATTTATTATTCGATTTTGCTGAAATTTGGGACAGTGTGTTGTCTAAAGCTCTTCGAAATCTTTCGTCAATTTGGCCCTGATCGGTTAAAATTTGGATATAGCTGCCATATAGTACGATCTCTCGGTTTTAGGTTTTGGGGCCACAAAAGGCACATTTATTGTCCGATATAGCTGAAATTTAGGACAGTGAGTTATGTTAAGACCCTTGAAATATTTCTGCCATATGGCACAGATCGGTTCAGATTTGGATATAGCTGCCATTTAGACCGATCTTTCGATTTAAGGTTTTGCGCCCATTAAAAGCGCTTTATTGTCCGATGTCGCCGAAATTTGAGACAGTGAGTTTAGTTAGGCTCTTTGACGTCCTTCCTCAATTTGGCCCAGATCGGTCCAGATTTGAATACAGCTATCATATAGACCGATCTTTCGATTTAAGGTTTTGGGCCCATTAAAAGCGCATTTATTTTCCGATGTTGCCGAAATTTGGGACAGTCCTTTGTGATAGGCTCTTCGACATTTTTCTGCAACTTGGCCCAAATCGGTCCAGATTTGGATATAGCTGCTATGTAGACCGATATCACGATTTACAGTCTTGGCGACAACAAAAGCCGCATTAGTAATCCGATTTCATTGAAATTTGACACAGTAACTTATGATAGGCTTTTCAACATCTGTATCGTATATGGTTCAGATCGGTTTTTTTTAAGATACAGCTACTGGACTTATCAGTATTTGATCCAAATCGGAACATATTTCAATATTACTGCTATGGGACATAAGATATGCAATTTTCACCGGATTTTGATGAAATGTGGTTTACATATATACGCAAGGTGGTGGTATCCAAAGATCGGCCCGGCCAACTTAACGCCTATTTACTTGTTATACCCTCCACCGTAGGATGGGGGTATACTCATTTCGTCATGCTGCTTGTAACACCTTGAAATATGTGTGTGAAATCGATCTAGCCATGTCCGTCCGTCTGTCTGTCGAAAGCACACTACCTTTCCAAGAAGTTAAGTTAGCCGCTTGAAATTTTGCACAAATAATTTTTTTTAGTGCAGGTCGGTAGGGATTGTAAATGGGCCAAATCGGTTCATGTTTGGATATAGCTGCCATATAAACCCATTTTGGGTCTTGATTTCTTGAGCCTCTAGAGGACGCAATTCTCGTCCGATTTGACAGAATTTTGCACGTGGTGTTCTGGTATCACTTCCAACAACTGCGCTAAGTATGATTTAAATCCGTTCATGTTTCGTTATAGCTGCCATATAAACCGATATTGGTTCTTGACTACTTGAGCCTCTAGAGGGCGCCATTTTTATTTGATTAAAATGAAATTTTGTCCAACAATTGTGCCAAGTATGGCTCAAATCTGTTCATAACCTGATATAGCTACCATATAGACCGATCTTGGGTTTTGACTTCTTGAGCCTCTAGAGGACGCAATTCTCGTCCGATTTGACTGAAATTTTGCAGGTGGTGGTTTGATCTCACTTCCATCAACTGTGCTAAGTATGATTTAAATCGGTTCATGTTTTGATATAGCTGTCATATAAACCGATCTTTGGTTTGACTTCTTGAGCCTCTAAAGGGCGCAATTCTTATCCGATTGGAATGAAATTTTGCACGATGTGTTTTGCTATAACTTTCAATAACTGTGTTAAGTTAGGTTCAAATCGGTCTATAACCTGATATAGCTGCCATGTAAACCGATCTGGAATCTT
>NC_081552.1:261515516-261555516 GCF_963082655.1 Stomoxys calcitrans | reverse complement strand
CCATTTTCCGCAAACGAAAGAAGCTCTAAGATTATAAATAGAATAATTGGAAATATGTGTTTTCTTTTCTCTAAATAATTTACCAATACAAACAAATCATTGTCCTGTCATTTTGGGCGTGTGTGTGTGTGTATCAATCGATTTCACCAAAACAAACACCTGGCATTGATGTGTAATTGTATTTCCATTTCTGTCATTTTTGTTGGAATTTCAACAATGTAGCCTTAATTCTATCGCAACATAAGCATATCAGGTTTTTTATGAGCTCACGTAAGGATGTATCATCCAGGCATTTGGATACAGCATCACGGCGATGACAAACGCAGATAGAAAAATGTGTAGCAGCGACAGACGACACAACACCATTTAGGTTGTTAAGATCTTAGAGACAGGGTATACGAGTTGTTCAGTTATTGTCACGTTTCCCGTTGTCTTTTCCAGCGAGCGAATTGCATCACTTAGCTGGGGTATTTGCCAGCCAAGTGAGGGGGTGGCTGAATACGATTTCGTATTTTTTTGGCATTTGAACACACAGAAAACACACACACTCTGTCATACACATATGTCTGGCGCGGTGTTTCCCTTCTCACGTGTGTATGCATGCATGTGTGTAAGTGTAGTTACGTGGGTACTTTACTTTGTTCGCTGTACTCCTTTCAAGGTGTTTTGTTTTACGAATTAAGGACTCATCGTGGTGTGCCGTTTAAACCGGTGTGGTTGTGTGTGTGTGTGTGTATTTTGCATGTTCACGTTGTTTGGTGTTAGTGTGCGTTCATGTGTGCCGACAAATGCGTACTCATCGCAACTCACATGGAAAAATTATGTTGCACGTGATGTGTTTTGATAATTTAGTGGCACGTTAGCTGAAAGATTCTGCACACGAACACACAAAACCCCAGCACTCCCCTCCACACATACATATATAGTTCAAATGGTATTCGTACAACTACATTTGCACGCATGTTGAGGCTGATGGCTGTGTGTGCTCGTATGTGAGTGTGAAGAATATCATGGAACATTTATTTTTTGACAACCTGCACAAATTAAAGAATTTTATTTCGTTTTTATTTGGTTTGTGAAACATGTAGCTCACCGAATTTCATCTCACTCCTCCAACGTTTACCTCTACCATTTGATGTTGTTTTAGCCATACACATAAACTGGTCTAAGAATTACGAACGTTGTGTTCTTAATTTGGGAATTTATTTCGACCTATTTAAAATCACTTTTAAGTACAGTCTACATAGCGCTGGTTAGAAAACTATTTATGTATGTCTTGACAGAACCCTCATACATAGTATTTCATTATGTTTACGATATTGCCTAGGAGAAATACTAAAATTAAGCCCAATAATAAAATCGGTGGAAGTAACCAGAGAACAAAGTTCTCTCTCTTAATAGCAATCTTTTGATTGTGTCTACCATTTGGATATTAGAACTTGGAGCGGATGTTTTAGCAGCATGACGTTGCACTGAGGACTTATGCAACTGATCCTGCAAGGCAAAGGCAAAGTCACAATGCAAAATTTCCCATGAACATTCCATTAAGGAACAGGGGTAAATTTTTTACATATCAATGAGTGCTGTCCGATTCAAGTTTAAGCTCAATGATAAGGGGCATCCTTTTTTATTGCCGAATCCTAACGGCTCACCCGAACGAGGCCAAAAATGGCAAAAGTCAATATAAGCGTTGAAAGCGTAAGAAAACGTTGTACAACATTTTGGGAAGATTGCTAAATAAATGCGCTTGCAGTGAGTCAAGGAGTGAAAATCGGGCGATATGAACATATATGAGAGCTATATCTAAATCTAAGCCGATTTCTATAAAATTCAGCAGTAATATCGAGAGTCATAAGAAAATCCTTCCTGCCAAATTTCGAGAGAATCGGGTAACAAATGACCGTTTTATTGCTGTATTACTGCAAATCGGATGAACATATATATGGGAGCTATATCCAAATCTGAACCGATTTCTACAAAATTCAATTGTAATATTGAAAGCCATAACAAAATCCTTTCTGCCAAATTTCGAGAGAATCGGGTAACAAATGGCCGTTTTATTGCTGGATTACTGCAAATCGGACGATCATATGTATGGGAGCTATATCCATACCTAAACCGATTTCAATTAAATTCACTTGTAATATTGAAAGTAATAACAAAATCCTTTCTGCCAAATTTCGAAAGAATCAGTCAACAAATGACCATTTTATTGCATTATAACTGCAAATCGGAAGAACATATAAATGGAAGCTATATCCAAATCTGAACCGATTTTTTCTAATTTCAATAGACTTCAATAGTCTCATGGCCGGAAAGCATGCTAATACCAAATTTGAAGATGATCGGATGAAAATTGTGACCTGTAGTTTGTACACAAATTAACATGGACACATGGACAGACAGACAGACGTACACAGCTAAATCGAATCAGAAAGTAATTCTGAGTCCATCGGTATACTTATCAATGGGACTACCTGTCTTCCTTTTGGGGATTTAGAAACAAATGCACTAAGTTATAATACCCTCTACCACAGCAGTGGTGTAGACTAAAAGTATTATTCTTTGTGGTAGCTATATGTAAAAATAAACCGATGTGAACCATATACGACATGGATGTCGAAAATCCTAACAAAATCGGATTATAAATGCGATTTTTATGGGGCCAAGACTTTAAATCGAGATATCGGTCTATATGGTATAGCTATATCCAAATCTAGACCGATTTGGGCCAAGTTGCGGAAAAATGTCGAAGAGCCTAACACAACTCATTGTCCCAAAATTTCGGCGAAATCGAACAATAAATGCGCTTTTATGGCACCAAAACCTTAAATCGAGAGATCGGTCTATATGACAGCTATATCCAAATCTGGACCGATCTAAAGAAGAATGTCATAGGGCCTAATATAACTCACTGTCCCAAATTTTGGCGCCTTAGGATAATAAATGCGCCTTTTATGGACACGAAACCTTAATTCGAGAGATCGGGCTACATGGCAGCCATATCCAAATCTAGACTGATCTGGTCCAAATTGAAGAAGGATGTCGAAGGGCCTAACAAAACTCACTGTTCCTAATTTCGGCAAAATCGGATAATAAATGTGGCTTTTATAGGCCCAAATCCTTAAATCGAGAGATCGGTCTATATGGCAGATATATCCAAATCTCGACCGATCTGGGTTAAATTCAACAAGTAAAAAGGCGTTAAGTTCGGCCGGGCCGAACTTTGGATACCTACCACCTCGGATATATATATATAACAAAATATTGGTCTTTTTAGTAGTTATATCTAAAAATAAACCGATCTGAACTATATACCACACAAATTTCAGTGCAATCGGATTAAAGATGCGCCTTTTATGGGGCCAAGACTTTAAATCGAGAGATCGGTTATATGGCAGCTATATGCAAATCTTGATCGATCTAGACCAAATTGCAGAAATATGTGGAGGGGCTTAACTTAACTCTTTGTCCTAAATTTCGGCAACATCGGACAATAAATGCGCTTTTTATGGCCCCAAAAACCTAAAACCGAGAGATCGGTCTATATGGCAGCTATATCCAAATCTGGACCGATCTGAGCCAAATTGACGGAGGATGTTGAAGGGCCTAATATAACTCACTGTCCCAAATTTTCTCAAAATCGGATAATAAATGTGGCTTTTATGGGCCTAAGACCCTAAATTGGAAAATCGGTCTATATGGCAGCTATATCCAAATCTGAACCGATCTGAGCCATATTGACGGACGATGTCGAAGGGCCTAACACAACTCACTGTCCCAAATTTTAAGCAAAATCTGATAATAAATGTAGCTTTTATGGTTCTATGACCCTAAATCGGAGGAGGAGCTGCCATATAAACCGATCCGGGATCTTGACTTCTTAAGCCGCTAGAGGGCACAATTCTTACCCGATTTGGCTGAGATTTTTCATGAGGTGTTTTATTATGACTTCCAACAACTGTGCTGAGTATGGTTTAAATCGGTACATAACCTGATGTAGCTGCCATATAAACCGTTCTGGGGTCTTGACTTTTTGAGCCACTAGAGGACGCAGTTATTATCCGATTTGGCTGAGATTTTGCACGAGGTGTTTTATTATGACTTCCAACAACTGTGCTGAGTATGGTTTAAATCGGTACATAACCTGATGTAGCTGCCATATAAACCGATCTGGGGTCTTGATTTCTTGAGCCACTAGTGGGCGCACTTATTATCCAATTTTGCATGAGGTATTTTTTTATGGCTTTCAACAACTGTGCTAAGTAAAGTTCAAATCGTTCCATAACCTGATATAGCTGCCTTATAAACCGATCTGGGGTCTTGATTTCTTGAGCCTCTACAGGGACCAATTCTTATCCGATTTGGCTGAAATATTGCATGACGTGTTTTGTTATGACTTCCAACAACTGTATTAAGAATGGATCAAATCGGTCTATAACCTGATATAGCTGCCATGTAAACCGATCTGGGATCTTGACTTCTTGAGCCTTTTAAGGTCGCAATTCCTTTCCGATTTGGCTGAAATTTTGAGCGAAGTGTTTTGTTATGTCTTGAAACTATAGTGCCAAGTATAGTTTAAATCGGTTCATAATATGATATAGCTGCCATATAAGCCGATCTGGAATCTTGACTTCCTGAACCTTTAGAGTGGGCAATTATTATCCGATTTAGCTGAAATTTTGCATGAAGTGTTTTGTTTTGACTTTCAACAACTATGCCAAGTGTCATCTACTTTTAGTTGGTTTATAACCATTTAAACCGATATCCCGTTTCTTATCCGATTTGGCTGAAATTTTGCTCAATGACGTCCAAATCAAGTATGGCCTAAATCGGTCCATAACCTGATGAATCGATCCACAACCTGATTATCCGTCATCCTTTGTTTGCCTTTAAAGAGATACTGGGCAAAGAACTTGATTTGAGATTCGGCCCGGCCGAACTTAACACTCTTTTACATGTTTTTTGTTTCGTCCTATATTGGATCGGTTTTACTATAAATCCATTAGGGTGGGGCGAGAAAGCATTGGAATGCTCCTTCAGCCAGTTTTGACCTTGGGATGGTACAAATTTTTCGTGAAACTATAAATACGCGTAAATTACTTTGAACACCGATGGTAATTTACCAATTTTTTCAAAAAAAAAAAATTTATTTTCACAAGGCCAAAACTACCTGAAGAGAGTTCCAATACTTTTGCGATACAGTAGAGAATTCTTAACTATTGCCTTGTCTACAATTTTTGTCCAAGTATTGGATCAAAAATTTCAATGGATTGGCTGCTATAAGCCAAAATCCATACTAATCACCCTTCCCCTAATGCCCATTTTAGTTATTTTGTGGGTGTGATTCCAAAACACTTTGATCTCTACGCCATATGCCTTTCATCTGAGCTGCTTACTGTGCCCATCACATTGAGTAACCGCTTAAGAGGATTTTTGGCTTGCTTGGGGATTTTTGGGGTTCGCATGGCCCTTTCTGATATTTGGCTCCTCCCACACAGAGAAGTTGCTATTATAAATATTGCAATGGAATTCATCCCTTGTTACCAGTCGCATCTACTTTTCTTGAAAAGTGTACCCTCTTCAGCATTCTTTCTTAATTCATCACTCGGTGTCTGTACCATCCATCTTTAGAGAATTTCTTTAAAATCCACCATTTCCTATTCGTTTTAAACAATGGTCGTAATTGTGTTTGCCTGATATAATTTATCGCACCATATCGCTATCGTGCTTGCCAACACAAGGACAATCGTTAAGGATTTCTACCCGGAAAACAGTTGCGAACAAAATGCAAACAAACAAACAAAAAAAAAAAAGAAAAACTGATCGCTTTGGTAGAAAAAGGAAGGCAAAATTAAGTGGCATTGTCTGTTGTTACATTGCCCATTTCTGGATTTGATGGGAGTTTCCAGTCCGCTTAATACGCTAACAGTATTTCGTGGAATTGTCAATCGCATTGCTGTTGTGTAACTGTGCTAACGTTCCCCTAGGTATGACTTTGTAATGTGAGTTTACCAGCTGCGAGTTGGGACAATTGCGCGTAGAGTGTCATCCACTACATGTCCCAGGATAAGAAACACACATGACATGAGGTGAAATGCAGAATGACTTAACTATGTGCTAAATTCAGTATAAGACAAATAAAAAGGATTTATTCTGATGTTGCAATGTTACAAATGCAATATGCTAAGCTGACTATAACTTATTATACCCACCTCCAAACACATCGAAATATCCATTTCCGACCATATAAAGTACATATACTCTAGATCAGCGTAAAAATCTAAGACCATCTAAACATGTCCGTCCGCCTGTCGGTTGAAATCACGCTACAGTCTTTGAAAATAGAGATATTAAGATGAAATGTTGCACAGATTCTTGTTTCGTCTACAAGCAGGTTAAGTTCAAAGATGGGCTATATCGGACTATATCTTGATATAGCAGATCGGTCCAGATTTGGATATAGCTGTCATATAGTCCGATCCTCCGATTTCGGGTATTCGGTCCATAAAAGCCACATTTATCATCCGATTTTGCTGAAATTCGAGACAGTGAGTTGTGTTAGGTCCTTCTACTTCCTTCGTTAATTTGGTTCAGATCGGTCCAGATTTGGTTATAGCTGCCATATAGTCCGATCCTCCGAATTAGGGTCTTCGGCCTATAAAAGTCACATTTATTATCCGATTTTTCTGAAATTTGAGACAATGAGTTGTGTAAGGCCCTTCAACATCCTTCGTCAATTTGGCTCAGATCGGTCTAGATTTGGGTATAGCTGCCGATTATAGACCGATCCTCCGATTTAGGGTCTTGGGCACATAAAAGCCACATATATTATCCGATTTATGTGAAATTTGGGAAAGTGAGTTGTGTTAGGCCCTTCGACTTCCTTCGTTAATTTGGCTCTGATCGGTTCAGATTTGGATATAGCTGCCATATAGACCGATCCTCCGATTTAGGCTCTTAGGCCCATAAAAGCCGCACATCTTTCTGCAATTTGACTCTGATCGGTTCAGATTTGGATATAGCTGTCATATAGACCGATCTCTCGATTTAAGGTTTTGGGCCCATAAAAGGCGCATTTAGTGTCCGATTTCGCCGAAATTTGGGATAGTGCCTTGTGTTAGGCTCTTCGACATTTTTCTACAACTTGGCCTAAATCGGTCCATATGTGGATATAGCTGCCATGTAGACCAATATCTCGATTTAAAGTCTTGGCCCCATAAAGGGCGCATTTATAAACCGGTTTCACTGAAATTTGACACAATGACTTATATTAGGTTTTTTGACATTCGTGTCGTATATGGTTCAGATCGGTTAATTTTTAGATATAGCTACTGTATGTATTAGCATTTGGCATTCGGAACATATTTCGATATAACTGCTATATGACATAAGGTATGCAATTTTCACAGGTTTTTGATCAAAGGTGGTTTACATATATACCCGAGGTGGTGGGTATCCAAAGTTCGGCCCGGCCGAACTTAGCGCCTTTTTACTTGTTTCATCTCAAATACCTTTCATTTGAGCCACATGTTACCATGGTCGGTACATTTATACTATCTGGGAGGTGTTTTGGGGGAAGGGGTGGTGCCCCAAATACATGGTCCCACTTTTGGATATCAGATTCGTATTATAATCCCAAATACCTTTATTTGAGCCTAATATTGCGTCGGTTTTTGGGGAAAGGTTAGACACCGGGAAAATTGGTTCCGAAAGTGGGTATCTGTTTTGTGCTCTACTCCCCAATACTTTTCACTTGAGCCCCACATTGGCCAGGTCGGTAAATATGTCCGATTTAGGGGAATTTTGGGGAGTGAGGTGGTCGCCCAAACACTTAGCTCTGGAAATATATCAGCATCTTGCTCTACTCTCAAATATCATTTATTTGAACCCCATATTGCCATTGGCCTCAAAATTGGATATCAAATACGTTTGCTAATCTCAAATACCTTTTATTTAAACCCCTTACTGCAAAAGTCAGCAGTATGTCCAGTTTAGTGCATGGGCCTTAAAAACTATCAATATCGAGCTCCACTCTCTTTAAGACCCAAATTGTCATGGTGGGCAAATACGTCCTATTTGCGGGTGGGACATCGGTTAGACAGTTGATCCCGAATGTTGATATCACATTTGTAGTCTACTCCCAATTACCTTTCATTTGAGTCCCATATTTCAATAGTCGAGAAACATGACCGTTTCGGAGGCTGATTTGAGGGATGGGGCGGCCACTCAGATACCAGTAAAATATCTCTAATTTGAGCCTCATATTGCAATGGTCAGCAAATACTTCCAATTTGGGTCTTTTTGTGGGTCTGAAGTGGCCCCATAGACACTTTTCCCGAGTATTGATATCAGATTCGTGCTTTACTCCCAAAGACTTTTCATTTGAGCCCCATATTGCTATGGTCGTAAATTTGTCCCCTTTGGGGGAGGTTTTGGGGAAGGGGTGGACCCCCAGAAACGTTGTAATACATTTTGATATCAAATTCATAATCTACTCGCAAATTCCATTCATTTGAGTCCCATATAGCCAGGGTCGGTAAATATGTCCGATTTAGGGGGTTTTTGGGGGTTGGTGTGATCCCCCAAAGACTTGATCCGACAATTGGATATCATATACGTTTTTTTATCCTAAATACCTTTCGTTTGAGTTCCATATTGTCGTGATTGGCGTATATATATATTTGGCCCCCCCTAGGTATCCCATCCGAAATTTGGATAGCAAATTTTTGTTTTTAGGGTACTGTATGAGAGCACACAAAATTTCGCTTAAATCGCACCACCCATCTCCGAGATCTGGCGTTTCTGAAAATTAGTGTAAGGGGGGGGAAATTTTGAATATTGAGTCTGACCCTCCTAATAGCCCTGTCCAGAGCGGACAACATTTGGAAGTAGCTGCCATATAGGCCAATCTCTCGATTCGACGAAGATGATGATGAGCCCAAAAATTCATAGTTTTTAACCAATTTGGTTGCAAAGCTCAAAATATAATTTTTTTGGAGTTTGGTTAAATTCCAATTTCAGTTGAGTATTCAAAACATTTTGAATCGAGAGCTGTTATGAGCCTTTCGAGATTATTGTTGATTTGCCGATTTGATGATGTAGTTTGGCAAATATATGTCTCCATAATGATTCGGATCGAACATATTGCCTTGCATTTTTTTATACCAACCATCGAATGGGGTACTATCATTGATCTTATTGTTGGTCGTCTTGTCATTCTAAGAATTCGTTCTAGCCATTTCCATACGTCCAATCGTCCGTCCGTCTGTCGAAATCACAATAGCAGTCGAACGAATAAAGGTATCCTCTTAAAATTTTGCTCAGTTATTTCTTAATAATGTATGTCCTTGGGGATTGTAAACGGGCCATATCGAATCAGATTTCGATATAACTAAAATATAAATCGATCTCCCGATTTGACATCTTTAGTCCCTGGAAGTCGCAATTCCTGTCCGATTTGGATTAACTTTTGCACGTAGCATTCTGTTACGACTTTCAACAAACGTGCCAAGTACTATCCAAGTTGGTCAATAACCTGATATACATAGGTCCTGTATAAACCGATCCCCATGCTACATGTTCCATTTAACTTTGTTCGTTTTTATAAATTTTTGTCAAATTCATGGTGACGGGCCCAGCCAAGCTTAGGACGCTTTTACTTGTTTTCTCTTACTTTATTAATTTTTTTAATTTTTTAGTATTTTCCATTTTTTTTTTTTATTTTAATGCAATTTTTCATGACATCTTTTATTTTTTGTAATTTTCTGTAATTTTTTTCGAATTTTCCATTTTTTTAATGGCCTTTCTCACTTAACTACTTTTGCTTTTTACCACCAAGTCATCGCTAAGCCAGACAAGGCAAAACTGATGATATCCACGTAACGGAGTAATTGTATGCAGTCGCTTAACACGTTTAAACACTTCACACATTAAACGACAGAATCGACTTTTATCCTTATGGTGGGTGATAACAAAGTGATTTAGTTAGATTGAGGAGAAGCTCTTGACAATCATACATGTCATTCTACTTTCACACTTCCACTTCCATTGCCAACGCCACTTGCAAATGCTCATACGCACACACACACGGACATATCAGTAAATGTGAGCTGTTTGGCATGCAAGCAAAAGATCTGATTATAGAATTTATGAGTCGCTTATGTAAAATAATCGAGCACAATTGGATGCTTAAATGATGAAGTAGAGAGGCAATCTTCATAACCATCCATTGTACCATCGGTGCGTATACGTACGCCTTCCATCATCATGTGTTAAGTATACGCCCCATATCCGTTCAACTAAAGGGTGATTTTTTTGAGGTTAGGATTTTCATGCATTAGTATTTGACAGATCACGTGGGATTTCAGACATGGTGTCAAAGAGAAAGATGCTCAGTATGCTTTGACATTTCATCATGAATAGACTTACTAACGAGCAACGCTTGCAAATCATTGAATTTCATTACCAAAATCAGTGTTCGGTTCGAAATGTGTTCAAATTTTGACAAATTTTGTTCAGCGATGAGGCTCATTTCTGGTTGAATGGCTACGTAAATAAGCAAAATTGCCGCATTTGGAGTGAAGAGCAACCAGAAGCCGTTCAAGAACTGCCCATGCATCCCGAAAAATGCACTGTTTGGTGTGGTTTGTACGCTGGTGGAATCATTGGACCGTATTTTTTCAAAGATGCTGTTGGACGCAACGTTACGGTGAATGAACACATTTCGAACCGAACACTGATTTTGGTAATAAAATTCAATGATTTGCAAGCGTTGCTCGTTAGTAAGTCTATTCATGATGAAATGTCAAAGCATACTGAGCATCTTTCTCTTTGACACCATGTCTGAAATCCCACGTGATCTGTCAAATACTAATGCATGAAAATCCTAACCTCAAAAAAATCACCCTTTACTTATACATCATTTGACTTCAAACACACACACCTGCGTATGTATATCCAATAATGCACTGGAAAGGCAAATGCATCACTATATGAGCAGCAAAACGCCAAAATAATATGCAGATATGTAAATTCTTCAATTCAAGTTCTGGTGTGCTTCTATTAAATTCGATGCAAAGTGTAGTAAAACATTGGCAATATAAGTGTGATGGATAATAGGATGGAGCATAGGATGGGGGGTATACTTATCCGACCATTCCGTGTGTAACACCTCAAAATAATTATCTGCGACTGCGTGTGTCGAAATCATGAATAAAGACTTCCGATTGAAGTTTTGTACAGAAACTTTTTATTGACTTAAGTCGTTGGGGATTGCACATGGGCCATATCGATTCAAATTTGTATATAGCTCCTATATAAACTGATCTCACGATTTGAGATCTAGAAACCGATTTTGCTAAAATTTTTCTTCTACGCCCCCTAGAAGCTTTAATTATACCCTACCGACACCGAACGACTCAGAATCACTTTCTGATTCGATTTAGCTATGTCCGTCTGTCTGTCCGTCTGCCTGTCTGTCCGTCTGTCTGTCTGTCTGTCCGTCTGTCTTTCTGTCTGTTATTGATCTGAAACGTATATAGTATATATATTCTTGATCGTCTTGACATTCTAAGTCGATTAAGCCCTGTCCATCTGTCCGTCCAGCCGTCTGTCGAAAGCACGCTAGTTTTCTTAGGAGTGAAGCTAGGCTCTTGAAATGAAAACCGATCCTGGATCTTGACCTCTTGGGCCTCTAGATGAGCAATTATTATACGATTTGCCTTAAATTTTTTATAAAATTTTTTGTTTTGACATCCAACAACTGTGTTTAGTATGGTCCAAATCAGTTAATAAACTGAGATAGCTCCTATATAAACCAATCTTAGATCTTTATTTCTTGAGTCGCTATAAGGCGTAATTATTATACGATTTGGCTGACATAGCCCACCTCCTTATTATACTTTTGGAGCCTCCGGAGCGCGCAATTCATATCAGATATGGCTGAAATTTTTTCAACGTACTTGCCAAATATGGTCTAAATCGGTTCATAGCATAATATAGCTCCCACATAGACCAATCTCCCGATTTAACTTTTTGAGCCACTACAGAGCGCAATTCCTATCCGATTTGGCTGAAATTTTCCACAATGGCTACTACTTTGGTCTATTACAATTAAACCAAGTATGAGCCAAATATGCTCTTAACTTTGTATAGCTCCAATAGCAAAGCAATTCTTATACATTATCTTTGTTTGCCTATTAAGAGATATCGGGCAAAAAACTTGTCAATGCGATCCGTGGTGGAGGGTAGAGAAAATTGGGTCAGGCCGAACTTTGTACTTTTTTGCTTGTTTATATTCTACTAGCTGAACCGGCCCCGCTCCGCTGCGCCTTCTTTTACTTTACATGGAGCAAAAGTTTCCTAGGAATATTTATTTTCGACAATTAAAGAGCTTTAAGTGAAACACCATGCTACGAAAATAGTATATCGCTTGACTATCAGTTTAACAATATAAGTGCCTATATCTGATTCCCATATGACCTTTATTGGTCTACGAATTCAAGTTTGGATGTAAGGTGTACTCCATTTTTAAAATATTTTTTTTCAGCCCGATATTCTCATGATATTAGATTTAGGGGGTGAGGTCATGAAAAAATATCAGCATCGTGCTCTTCTTTCAAATAACATTTATTTAAACCCCATATTGGCATTGGTTTTGAGGGGAGTTTACACAATGAGGTGTCCCCCAAACACATGGCCCCAGAATAGGTTATCAAATTCGTTTTCTAATCTCAAATACTATCATTTGAGCCACATATTGGCATGGTCGACAAATGTTTACCCTTTGGGGAAGGGGTGATGCCCTAAATACATGGTCCTTCATACTTTTATTTGAGCCCCATATTGCGATAGTCAGTAAAACATTTCTGTTTGTGGGGTATTTTGGGAAAGGGGTAGACCCCCAGAGAATTGGTCCCGAAAATGGGTATCAATTCTTGCTCTACCCCCCAATACCTTGTATTTAAGCTCCACATTAACATGGTAGGTAAATATGCCCGATTTAGGGGTGTTTTGGGGATTGCAAATGCAAATTTTGCCCATGAAAATTTCACTGAGGAACAGGGGCAAACTTCTCACATATCAATGAGTGCAGTCCGATTCAAGTTTTTAAACTCAATGATAAGGGGCCTCCTTTTTATAGCCGAATACGAAGGGCGTGCCGCAGTGCGACACCTCTTGGGAGAGAAGTTTTACATGGCATAGTACCTCACAAATGTTGCCAGAATAAGGTGGGAAAAACCACCGTTGAAAATTCTTTTTCTGATGGTCTCGCCAGGATTAGAATTCAGGCGTTCAGCGTCATAGGCGGTGGCCTCCAACATTATCCAACGTGGTCCCCCAACATTAAGCCCGGAAAATATATCAGCAACATGGTCTATTCTCATATATTTACATATCATTTATTTTAACACTATATAGCCATTGCCCTCAAAATTGGATATCAAATTCGTCTTCTAATCTCATTTGAACTCCTTATTGCAAAAGTCAGCAAATATCTTCGGTTTGGGCTATTGGCCCAAAAATTATAAATATTTAGTTCAACTCTCTTTAAGACCCAAATTGTCTAGGTGAGAAAATACGTCCTATTTGGGGGTTGTTATGGTGGTGGGACTTCCGCTAGACAGTTGGCCCCTAATGTTAATATCAGATACGTGGTCTACTCCCACATACCTTTAATTTGAGCACCAAGTTTCCACAGTCGGCAAACATGACCGGCTTGGGGGGTATTTTGGGGGATAGGCGGCCACTCAGTGAGTTGGCCTTGAAAATATATATCTGATTCGTGTTCCACTTTAAAAACCCTCTTATTTGAGCCTCATATTCCAATGGTCAGAAAATACTTACTATTTGGGTGGTGTTGTGGGGGTGGGGTGGCTCCATAGACACTTTTCCCGAATATTGATATCAAATTCGTGCTTTACTCCCAAAGACCTTTCATTTGAGCCCCATGTGGCTATGGTCGTAAATGTGTCCCCTTTGGGGGAGGTTTTTGGTGAGAGGCGGCCCCCCAAACACTTGGTCTCATATTTAAATATCAGATTCTAATTCTACCCTCAAATACCATTTATTTAAGCCCCATATTCCCATGGTCAGTAAATAAGTCCTGTTTGGGGGGTGTTTTGGGGAAGGGGTGGACCCCCAGAAACGTGGTCCCACATTTGGTTATCAGATTCGTATTTTACTCGCAAATACCTTTCATTTGAGTCCCATATTGCCATGGTCGGTAAATATGTCCGATTTAGGGGTGTTTTGGGGGTTGGGGTGGTCCCCCTAACACTTGATCCGGCAATTGGTTATCAGATACGTTTTCTTATCCTAAATACCTTTCATTTGAGTCCCATATTGTCGTGATTGGTCTAAATATATGTTTGGTAGGTTTTAGGGTGGGGCGGTCCACCTAGGTACCCTATCCGAATTTTGGATACCAAATTTTCATTTTTATGGTACTATATGAGAGCACACAAAATTTCGCTTAAATCGCACCACCGAGATCTGGCGTTTCTGAAAATTAGGGTAAGGGGAGGGTCCGCCCCCCCTTCAGATATCAAAAAATGTAGTACCCTTTTTTCACCACTGGATCATTGTGCACCATCTGTGAAAATTTGAAGAAAATAGGTTCAGCCATTTCTGAGTCTATAAGGAACACACAAACATACAAACAAACAAACACAAATTGATGTTTATATATTGGGTTGCCCAAAAAGTAATTGCGGATTTTTTAAAAGAAAGTAAATGCATTTTTAATAAAACTTAGAATGAACTTTAATCAAATATACGATTTTTATAACTTTTTTTCTAAAGCATGCTAAAAGTAACAGGTGATAACTCAAAGAAGAAAGAATGCAATTACAGAGTCACAAGCTGTGAAAAAATTTGTCAACGCCGACTATATGAAAAATCCGCAATTACTTTTTGGGCAACCAATATAAGAAGAAGAAGATAAGATAGAGAATGACAAAATGAAACAAAAGTCACATATACCTCCATCCTTCGGTGGTGGGTATAAAAATGATCCACTGTATATTTATGCTCACTTAAGGCTCAATTACACCACATGTAGTTGTCTTATGACATGTCAAAATAACCACATGTAGAGTTGTCATGGCGTTTGATACAAACGAAACTAGCATATGAAAATCACTTTTCAAAATATCACATGTAATTTTTTTTTTGCGATTAGAGCATACCCTATTCCTTCTAGCAAAAACATAAAGAAATCAACTGTTTTGTTGTCAGTCGAATGAAAGCAAGCCCAAATTAAATTGTTTTCGCAAATTTATGCCTCAACCACTTGACACACAACTTTAAAAATTTTTACGCTTTAAAAAAATTTACTTTTGCTCTAATTTTTAGGTTATGTCATACGAAAATAGCATGCAGGTGTGATAGCAAAAATGATGAATCGTATGTAAATTGACAATTTTGACAAACATTTTCAATTACATGTGCATACAAAGAGAGACATGTCATAAGGCATCTACATGCCGTGTAATAGCGCCTTTAGTTAGCCTACTCATGTAGCCAGATTTTCTCCATCAAAACCATAGAACTGAATGGCGAACAATTTGCCCCCTTAAATGGAGGACAACAGCAAACGCATACAATCTTAAATGACAATTACAAAGAATATTCTCTATTGTTAACTATTTAAAAACATCCATTCATTAATAACTGTGTTCAACAAAAGCGATATACACACCTCCAAACACTTTCAGATTTATTATAAAGTGAGAGAGCATATAAGGGTATGCGTACGAGAAACTGGTCATTGTAATTCCTGGTTTTAGGGGAGCAACATACCTACACATACCTATAAATACTTCATAAGCTATGGCTAATAGTCATTGGAAGCCTTGTTCAGCTTGTTCAGTTTATGCCGCAGAAAAGTCACATGTGTGCTCTCCAATAAGTGTGAGAACATGCGTGTGAGTGTGTGTGTGTGTGTGTATGGGTTGGTAAGCCTAGGACCGGAAACAATGTTTGTAAAGCAATGCCATACATCCGCCTTTCCAATGTTCAATGCACATTCTAGTCGCCACAGCAGGCAGGCAAACAAGGCAGCAATAGCAACTGCAACATCGCTAACAATAAAGAAATGAATATGGCCCTCACAACAAAAGCATTTTCCTTTGCAAACATGGCGATTGCAACAAAAAACGAGAGCCAAGAAAAGAATAGAATAGAAACCTCAGGCATCGAGTGGCTTGGCTTATTTCGAGGCAGTGATGTTGGCAGCAAGCATACATATATTAAAAAACTTTTGTAATATATTGTCAATGTATTACACATGTGCATACATACACATAGCTATTTCTACTCTCCTACCTCTGCTGGAAAACACAGACTTTGACTTACCGAAAGATGCCTCTAGTGGAGGAGATACTTGAAGTGGAGCAAGAGCATGCATGCTTTAGTTGGGTTTTTTGCTAATGTGACTTTCCCCACTAGCCCACTAAGTGAACAGTTTACGAGTGTGCTTAAAAGCATTACCTGCAACACAAACCTTTTGTATCCAGCCACTATATGTGTTTTGCAGAACAAACGCTATTAATTCCAAGGTTTACCAATGTTCGCAAAATAAATTGAGGAACATACAATGCTCTTCAAATTTACGATGTTTTATTGCCAAACGCAAGGAAGTTACTAAAACGATTCGTTACTCTCATGGAAGTTTTAAAAAAAGCAAAACAAATCAGCTTCAAACTTTCGACCGCAACATGAGAAATTACAATTGTACTCTTAAGCTATAACGAATTTTAGAAATTGATTTAAGCACACTTAATATAACGAAAAAGAAAGTCAAGCAACTTTTTTATACCTACCACCGAAGGATGGGGGTATATTCATTTTGTCATTCCGTTTGCAACACATCGAAATATCTATTTCCGACCCTATAAAGTATATATATTCTTGATCAGCGTGAAAATCTAAGACGATCTAGACATGTCCGTCCGTCTGCCGGTCTGTCTGTTGAAATCACGCTACAGTCTTCAAAAATAGAGATATTGAGCTGAAATTTTGGACAGATTCTTTTTTTGTCCATAAGCAGGTTAAGTTCGAAGATGGGCTATATCGGACTATATCTTGATATAGCCCCCATATAGACCGATCTGCCGATTTAGGGTCTTAGGCCCATAAAAGCCACATTTATTATCCGATTTTGTTGAAATTTGGGACAGTGAGTTGTGTTAGGCCCTTCGACATCCTTCGTTAATTTGGCTCAGATCGGTAAAGATTTGGATATAGCTGCCATATAGACCGATCCTCCGGTTTAGGGTCTTAGGCCCACAAAAGCCACATTTATTATCCGATTTTGATGAAATTTGGGACAGTGAGATGTGTTAGGCCCTTTGACATATTTCTTCAATTTGGTCCAGATCGGTTCAAATTAAGATATAGCTGCCATATAGACCGATTTCTTGATTTATGGTTTTGGGCCCATAAAATGCTCATTTATTGCCCAATGTCCCCGAAATTTGGAACAGTGAGTTAAGTTAAGCCCCTTGACATACTTCTGCAATATCGCACAGATCGGTCCAGATTTGGATATAGCTGCCATATAGACCGATATCTAGGTTTTAGGTTTTGGGGCCATTAAAGACGCATTTATTGTCCGATGTCGCTGAAATTTGAAACAGTGAGTTTGGTTAGGCTCTTCGACGTCCTTCTTCAATTTTGCCCAGATCGGTCCAGATTTGAATATAGCTGCCATATAGACCGATCTCTGGATTTAAGGTTTAGGGCCCATAAAAGAGGCATTTATTGTCCGATTTCGCCGAAATTTGGGACAGTGCTTAGTGTTAGGCTCTTCGACATGTTTATGCAAATTGGCCCAAATCGGTCCAGATTTGGATATAGCTGCCATGTAGACCGATATCTCGATTTAAAGTCTTGGCCCCATAAAAGGCGCCTTTATAATCCGATTTCACTGAAATTTGACACAGTGACTTATGTTCGGCTTTTCGACATCCGTGTCGTATATAATTCAGATCGGTATGAGGTATATGAGTATAAGGTATGAAATTTTCTCCGAATTTTGACGAAAGGTGGTTTACATATATACCCGAGGTGGTGGGTATCCAAAGTTCGGCCCGGCCGAACTTAACGCCTTTTTACTTGTTTTATTTAGCTTTTTTTTAATATAGCTACAAAAACAAAATATCGAAGAAGTTCAAAGTCTTGTTTGTTTGTGTGTTCCTTAAAGACTCAGAAACGTCTGAACCGATTTTCTTGAAATTTTCACAGATGGTGCATATTGACGCCGTGGTGAAAAAAGGTACTAAATTTTTTGATATCTGGAGGGGGGGCGGACCCTTCCCCTTACCCTAATTTTCAGAAACGCCAGATCTCGCAGATGGGTGATGAGATTTATGCGACATTTTGTGTGCTCTCTAATAGTACCCAAAAAAAAAAAAGGTATCCAAATTTCGGATGGGGTACCTAGGGGGGCCGCCCCACCCTAAAACCTACCCAACATATATTTAAACCAATCACGACAATATGGGACTCAAATGAAAGGTATTTAGGATAAGAAAACGTATTTGATATCCAATTGTTGGACCAAGAGCTAGGGGGACCACTCTAAGCCCCAAAACACCCCTAAATCGGACATATTTTCCGACCATGGCAATATGGGACTCAAATGAAGGGTACTTACGTGTAGAATACCAGTCTGATATGCAAATGTGGGACCACGTTTCTGGGGGTCCACCCCTTCCCCAAAACAGTCCCCAAACAGGACTTATTTACTGACCATAGGAATATGGGGCTTAAATAAAAGGTATATGAGTGTAGAATTAGAATCTGATATCCAAATATGGGACCAAGTGTTTGGGGGCCGCCTCTCCCCAAAAACATCCCCCAATGGGGACAAATTTACGACCATAGCAATATGGAGCTCAAATGAAAGGTCTTTGGGAGTAAAGCACGAAATTGATATCAATATTCGGGAAAAGTGTCTATGGGGCCACTCCACCCCCACAACACCACCCAAATAGGATGTTTTTGCTGACTATTGCAATATGAGGCTCAAATAAGAGGGTTTTTAGAGTGTAACACGAATCCGATATGTATTTTCAAGGCCAACTCACTGAGTGGCCGCCCATTCCCCAAAATACCCCCCAAGACGGTCATGTTTACCGATAATGGAAATATGGGGCTCAAATTAAAGTTATTTGGGAGTAGACCACGTATCTTATATCAACATTGGGGGCCAACTGTCTAGCGGACGTCCCACCACCATAACAACGCCCAATTGGGACATATTTGCTCACCAAGACAATTTGGGTCTTAAAGAGAGTGTAGCTTTTGTAAATATTTATAGTTTTTAGGGTCAATACCCCAAACCGGAGATATTTGCTGACTTTTGCGAAAAGGAGTTTAAATGAGATCGGAAAACGAATTTGATATCCAATTTTGAGGCCAATGGCAATACGGAGTCAAATAGATGATATATAGATATATGCGAATATGCGAATAGAGCACGTTGCAGATATATTTTCCGGGCTCAAGTCGGTCATATTTACAGACCATATCAGTGTGGAGCTTAAATGAAAAGTATTGGGGGTTAGAGCAAAAATTGATATCCACTTTCGGGACCAATTTCCTGGGGATCTACCCTTTCCCAAAATACCCCATCTAGACCGACTTTGACGAAATTCAGCACACCTACAAGGACTTCCATTAAACAAAACATCTCACGCTGAACTTTATAAAGATCGAACCCAAAATTGTAGCTTCTATAGACTAAAAAGGCCATATCGTATGAAACATATGCACATATATATGGCAGCTATATCCAAATCTGATTCGATTTTTATGAAATTTTGCACACGTATTGGGACGTCACATGCGGCTACTAAATCATTAAAATGCCATGTCGGATGAATGATATGTGTGGGAGCTATATCAAAATCTGAATTGATTTTTAGGAAATTATGCCATGCAATTTTTTGTAAATATCGGACTATAATTGTGGCGACTAGGGCCTTCAATGGCCATATCGAATGAAAGATATATCTGGGAGCTACATCTTAATCTGATCCGATTTTTTTCGAAATCAGCAGCATTCGTCCTTGAACCAAAAAAACAAGAGATTCTATGCCGATCAGTATACTTTTTAATGGGTCTACCTCTTCTCCTCTTGGCTTTGCAAACAGATGCACAAAGTTATAATACAGTATACCACCGTGGTGTATAATTAATCAGTACACTTCAATATTCAATATGTAAAGAAACATTTTAGGTATTACATTCAGCAATCTCTCCCACATGCATTCATGCCAATCAATATTTTAACCTTGACCTATATTCTTCAACAAAATGAATATCGTTAAATTCTTTAGATTTGGTATTCTAAAAGCATGTCTACATGTTGACTGCACACAGTTATCGAAAAGCCAATTAAAATAAATACAATACACCATATGTATGGTGTATTACACAACAAACATTATTCAAAATTCCAAAATTATGACATTATCTGTCCATGGTAATCCCACACTGGCAGCAGGCAAATGATAAGAAATAATCCTTCATATCTTCTTCTTATGTAAATGATATGGACCTTGTATTGTTGTGATGTTATTATACAAGATTTGTGCATCAGGAACATAATATGAAGGTGATTGTGGGTAATTTTTCCACAAAGCTAAGTTCATTTATTATGGCCATGGACAAACACAAACATCCATAGCTCATATGCGGTAGTACACACACAGACATCCGTACAATACACCCACCCAGGCAGCACACAGTCATGCATCTCAATAAAACACTCTGAAGAAAATTTTCAAAGATTAAAAATACATTAATTTTTGTTTTTTCATAATTACAGCACAAACTCTAAATGATTCATGATGCGAAAGGAGTGCCAGGACAATAGCAGCAACGTCATCGTCATGGTGGTCATTATCAGCAGCATCGGTTTTGGTTACAGCAACAACAACTGCAACAACAACTTCATCATCATTGCAGCACTCCAGAATGTAGTGTTGGTGTCCAAAGAGGTCAGTTCTTGAGACTCATCATTTCTTTCGTTTTCTTCTGCTCGTCTTTAAATTGCCTTTGTCCAGACTCTCATTCACCTACAAGTCAAGTCAAGTACAGTAAAGTATCTCGAAGAGACGTTTGCGGTATTTCTTGGATTTTCCACCTTCACCTCTCCTTATTACCTAGCATTTGTTGTTGTGGTGTTATTAATTGAAGTTGTGCTGAGTAATCTTAGGATGTAATTTTTGGTATGATTTTGAAAAGTTTGAAATAAATCCTTGCCAGCCACACAATGAGTGTTGCACCAAATGAGGTCTTTAACAAGCAATGTAAGAACTGAATTCTGAAAGAGAGAGAGAGAGAAGTTGATGAGAAACGGAAACCAAGAGTTTGATTTGCAGCTAATTACAATAGAAAAATGAAAGTATTTTTATATTAGCTAGAACTTGATAATTATTAATTATGAACAATTAATTTGATTTATAAGGGACTAGCTGACCCGGGCCCGCTCCGCTGCGCCTTCTTTTACTTTATATGGAACAAAAGTTTTCTTGGAATATTTATTTTCGACAATTAAAGAGCTTGTAGTGAAATACCATGCTACGAAAATAGTATATCGCTTGACTAACAGTTTAACGATATAAATGCCTTTATCTGAATCCAATATGATCTTTATTGGTCTACGAATTTAAGTTTGGATGTAAGGTGTACTCCATTCTTAAAATACTCTATTTCAGCCCGATATCATCATGAGTGTCTGATTTAGTGGTGTTTTCGGGGGAAAGGTGGTTCCCCAGATACTTGGCTCTGAAAAAATATCAGCATCGTGCTCTTCTTTCAAATACCATTTTTTTAAACCCCATATTGCCATGGGTTTTGAGGGGAGTTTACACAATGAGGCGTCCCCCAAACACATGGCCCCAAATTGGTTATCAAATTCGTTTTCTAATCTCAAATACTATCATTTGA
Source organism: Stomoxys calcitrans (assembly GCF_963082655.1). Taxonomy (NCBI): domain Eukaryota; kingdom Metazoa; phylum Arthropoda; class Insecta; order Diptera; family Muscidae; genus Stomoxys; species Stomoxys calcitrans. The sequence continues at coordinate 261,533,553 of NC_081552.1, read as the reverse complement.
GCCACATATTGGCATGGTCGAAAAATTTTTACCCTTTTGAGGGGGTGTCTTGGGGAAGGGGTGATGCCTAAATACATGGCCCTTCATACTTTTTTTGAGCCCCATATTGCGATAGTCAGTAAAACATTTCTGTTTGTGGGGTATTTTGGGAAAGGGGTAGACCCCCAGAGAATTGGTCACGAAAATGGGTATCAATTCTTGCTCTACCCCCCAATACCTTGTATTTAAGCTCCACATTAACATGGTAGGTAAATATGCCCGATTTAGGGGTGTTTTGGGGATTGCAAATGCAAATTTTGCCCATGAACATGAACACTGAGGAACAGGGGCAAACTTCTCACATATCAATGAGTGCAGTCCGATTCAAGTTTTTAAACTCAATGATAAGGGGCCTCCTTTTTATAGCCGAGTACGAACGGCGTGCCGCAGTGCGACACCTCTTGGGAGAGAAGTTTTACATGGCATAGTACCTCACAAGAATAAAGTAGGGAAAACCACCGTTGAAAATTTTTTCTGATGGTCTCGCCAGGATTCGAACCCAGGCGTTAAGCGTCATAGGCGGACATTCTAACCCCTGCACTACGGTGGCCTCCAACATTATCCATCATGGTCCGCCAACATTAAGCCCGGAAAATATATCAGCAACGTGGTCTATTCTCATATATCTATATATCATTTATTTGAACCCCATATTGCCATTGCCCTCAAAATTGGATATCAAATTCGTTTTCTAATCCCATTTAAACTCCTTATTGCAAAAGTCAGCAAAAATGTCCAGTTTGGGCTATTGGCCCTAAAAACTAAAAATATTTAGTTCCACTCTCTTTAAGACCCAAATTGTCTTGGTGAGCAAATACGTCCTATTTAGGGGTTGTTAGGGGGGTGGGACGTCCCCTAGACAGTTGGTCCCTAATGTTGATATCAGATACGTGGTCTACTCTCAAATACCTTTAATTTAAGCCCCATATTTCCATAGTTGGTAAACATGACCGGCTTGGGGGGTGTTTTAGGGGATGGGCGGTCACTTGAGTTGGCCTTGAAAATATATATCGGATTCGTGTTCTACTCTAAAAACCCTTTTATTTGAGCCTCCTATTGCAATAGTCAGCAAATACTCCCTTTTTGGGTGGTGTTGTGGGGGTGGGGTGGCTCCATAGACACTTTTCCCGAATATTGATATAAGATTCGTGCTTTACTCCCAAAGACCTTTAATTTGAGCCCCATATTGCAAAGGTCGTAAATTTGTCCTTTGGGGATGTTTTTGGGGAGAGGAGGCCCCCCAAACACTTGGTCCCATATTTGGGTATCAGATTCGTATTCTACACTCAAATACCTTTTATTGAAGCCCCATATTGCCATGGTCAGTAAAAAGTCCTGTTTAGGGGGGTTTTGGGGAGGGGGGTGGACCCCCAGAAACTTTGTCCCACATTTGGATATTAGACTCGTATTCTATTCGTAAAAAACTTTCATTTGAGTCCCATATTGCCATGGTCGGAAAATGTGTCCGATTTAGGGGTGTTTTGGGGCTTGGGATGGTTCTCCTAACACTTGGTCCGACAATTGGATATCAGATACGTTTTCTCATTCTAAATACCTTTAATTTGAGTCCCATATTGTCGTGATTGGTTTAAATATATGTTTGGTAGGTTTTAGGGTGGGGCAGTCCCCCTAGGAACCCCATCCGAAATTTGGTTGCCAATTTTTTCTTTTTAAGGTACTATATGAAAGCACACAAAATTTCGCTTATATCGCACAACCCGTCTTCGTGATTTGCCGTTTCTGAAAATTAGGGTAAGGGGAGGGTCCGCCCCTTTAGATCTTTTATAGACCAGTAAAACTGCCTACATTTTTTCCTATGACAGTAGAGTTCCTACTGTAATAGCAGCAGACAATGTCTGCTATTTTCAGCAGACTTTTCTATAAGAGTACATAGCCTTTTTATACCCACCACCGAAGGATGGGGGTATATTCATTTTGTCATGCCGTTTTCAACACATCGAAATATCCATTTCCGACCCTATAAAGTATATATATTCTAAATCAGCGTAAAAATCTAAGACGATCTAGACATGTCCGTCCGTCTGCCGGTCTGTCTGTTGAAAACACACTGCAGTCTTCAAAAATAGAGATATTGATCTGAAACTTTGAACAGACTCTTTTTTTTATCTATATGCAGGTTAAGTTCGAAGATGGACTAAATCGGACTATATCTTGATATAGCCCCCATATAGACCGATCGGCCGATTTAGGGTATTAGGCCCATAAAAGCCACATTTATTATCCGATTTTGCTGAAATTTGGGACAGTGCGTTGTGTTAGGCCTTTCGACATTCTTTGTCAATTTAGCCCAGATCGGTCCAGATTTGGATATAGCTGCCATATAGAGACCGATCCTCCAATTTAGGGTCTTAGGCCCATAAAAGCCGAGACCGATCCTCCGATTTAGGTTCTTAGGCCCATAAAAGCCACATTTATTATCCGATTTTGATGAAATTTGGGACAGTGAGTTGTGTTAGGCCCTTCGATATCCCTCGTCAATTTGGCTCAGATCGGTCCGGATTTGGATATAGCTGCCATATAGACCGATCCTCCGATTTAGGGTCTTGGGCCCAAAAGAGCCACATTTAGTATCCGATTTTGATGAAATTTGGAACAGTGAGTTGTGGAAAACCCTTCGACTTCCTTCGTAAATTTGGTCCAGATCGGTCGAGATTCGGAATGAAAGGTGGTTTGCATATATACCCGAGGTGGTGGGTATTCAAAGTTCGGCCCGGCCGAACTTAACGCCTTTTTACTTGTTTACTCTTCTCTTCTCTAGGAGGAGGATAAGGGTAGTTTTCATATCGTAGACGGGAAAGTTGCATTGGAATTCGGTTAAGGCCCTTATACCAATTCGCATATCCTCCTTCTTTGAGTAAAGAATGGAGAGGCTCTTGGGCTTTTATACAAGAGGCAAATTAGTGGAATCTTAATTTTCTCTGCGTCAGCAATAGCATCCTATATATTGGGTTGCCCAAAAATTAATTGCGGATTTTTCATATAGTCGGCGTTAACAAATTTTTTCACATCTTGTGACTCTGTAATTGCATTCTTTCTTCTGTCAGTTATCAGCTGTTACTTTTAGCTTGCTTTAGAAAAAAGTGTAAAAAAGTATATTTGATTAAAGTTCATTCAAAGTTTTATTAAAAATGCATTTACTTTCTTTTAAAAAATCCGCAATTACTTTTTGGGCAACCCAATAGTATATGCATGCTGACACCATTTTAACATTCCTCTTAATCGCAAACAATTTTGTTTGTCTAAATTATACTTTGGTTCAATTTATCTTGTGTCCTTGTAACTCGCTTACAAGGTTAACAATAACGTAAAATGTAATTAAAAACCACTTAAGCAACCCAAATAAATGTGAAATGTAGTAAGTGAGTGTAAAAGGATGCCCAACAATATTAATTGAAGCATTTAACCAAAATACCATATTTTTTCACATACTGACTTACCTTCGATAAAACGTTTTTCTAGCTTGCAACTCCTTCTCCGTGTCCTTGAAGACAAATTTCCGTATGCCACTTAAATATGAACGAAAATATTCCATCCAATTGATGGTGCTGATGTTAAATTGTAAATATTTCTTTTCTCGCTCCGTCAACAGTTCATCCAACTCGGTGACATTACGATTGGCAAATGTCCAATGCTTGAGACCAAACCAGGACATCATATAAATGATTTTGGTAATCTTTGCATATGCTTTAATATACCTAAAATAGTGAAAATAGGTTAGCGGGCATAACCCCATGCCAGTGTCGATGGCATGAAAATTATCCTGGCACAACAATGGCGGAAGGACTTCGCCATCATACTCACATGCGTTTTTGTCCTGTAACCAGGGCAATCAAATCCAATATGTAAGCCGGAATCTGATGCAGCAAAAGGGAGGCAGCATAGTGTAATGGCTTCCATGGTATTATAATGTATGAGAAACACCTGCTCATCAGCATCATCCATTGTCGGAAGGCATACAGAGACAGAAACGACAGGCAAACAATTTTCATTACAAGATTGGATTTTAGTCGGTGAAGTCATGTAAAGTTCATAGTTCGGAATAAAATTATATTCCATGAATATGTTTGTGTGTGTGAACTGGAGTCCGGATTTTTATGCAAAATGGATGGATGGAGACACAATACCAGATATGAACCAACTTAGGGGAGTGGTATTGAGAACAATTAATGATTTTGTAAGTAGCACGGAACTTAAATTTTTTTTTTATAGCTTACTTTATAGTTTTTAGAGCGCACAACAAGCCGATTACTGGCTTCGGTGTATATTCATAGTGGCATGGGGCTGATTAATATCAGCACACTCTATTCAACCTAACCTAACCATTGGAACGATAATAAAGCAGCTCACGCTAAATTTTGAGAAGATAGAACCAAAATTGTGGCTCCCATGTCTGATATGGGAACTATATCCAAATCTGGACCGATATTTATAAATATTTGAACTTCAAATAAAACACCTGATGTAAAAATTTCGTAAAGATTTGACCAAAGTTTTTGCTTCAACAGCTTTAAAAGGCTATATCGGATGAAAGATATATATCGGAGCTATATCTAAATCTCATCAGATTTTGTTCAAAACTACTGGCGTTCGTTCTTGCACCAAAATAGTGACTTGTTCAAAATTCTTTGGTAATCAAACAACAAATTCAACCTGTACCTTGATCACAAGAATACATGGGCAGGCAGACGAACATTGCCAACACGATTCAGGAAGTGATTCTAAGCCGATTGGTATACGTTTCAATAGGTCTGGCTCTTCTCCTTCTTTGCATTGATAGTAAAAGCAAATGCACAACGTTTCAATACCATGTACCACAGTGGTGGTGTAGTCGAAAACCCCAAGAAGATTTGGCAGCCGGAAAAAGTTTTCGAAATGCCCAGGTGACCAACGTTAGGGGCATGACAAGAACGCCCGGACCAACCAGGGCCTTATAATTTTGCACATGATTTCGCTTTCACCTCAATTCCAACCATTTAAAATTTCGAAGAAATATCTCCAACCCTTCTCAAACGGCAGAATTTTTTTCGATTTTCGGACTCGATTATAGAAAGGTGGTCCCATATCATTGAAGTTAAACTTGAATGGAACAGCGCTTATTGATAGGTGAAAAGTTATGTCATTTTAAGTCGATCTAGTCCGTCCGTCTGTCTGTCGAAAGCAGGCTAACTTTCGAAGGAGTAGAGCAAGCCGCTTGAAATTGTGGACAAATACTTTTTATTGGTGTAGGTCGGTTGGGATTGTAAATGGGCCAAATCGATCCATGTTTTGATATAGCTGCCATATAAACCGATCTTGGATCTTGACTTCTTGATCCTCTAGAGGGCGCAATTCTCATCCGATTTGACTGAAATTATGCATGACGTGTTTTGTCATGATATCTAACAACTGTGCCAAGTATGGTTCAAATCGGCCCATAACCTGATATAGCTGCCATATAAACTGATCTTGGGTCTTGACTTCTTGAGCCTCTAGAGGGCGCATTTATTATCCGATTTGACTGAAATTTTGCACGTGGTGTTTTGGTACCACTTCAAGCAACTGTATTAAGTACGATTCAAATCGGTTAATAATCTGGTACAGCTGTCATATAAAGCGATCTGGGATCTTGACTTCTTGAGCCTCTAGAGGGCGCAATTCTCATCCGATTTGGCTGAAATTTAGCATGAGACGTTTTGTTATGACTTCCAACAACTGTCCTAAGTATGGCGCATATCGGTTCATAACCTGATATAGCTGCCATATAAACCGATCTGGGTCTTGGCTTCTTCAGCCTCTAGAGGGCGCAATTCTCATGCGATTTTTTTTTTTTCTTTTTTATTATATAATGCATTGTGCGTTCCGCTAGCCAATCAATTACAAATGGGTGTAAGGTGGAATGGAATGTCTAGTATCCCTGACATACATCCTTACATCAGGAATAAGAAGACGAATATCAGGCGAACACACACCATGCAAGTACCGATATAACAGCGCCAAACAACCCACATTGCGACGATGATGAAGGGAGGCAATAGAGTTGGATATCCCACTGTCACCAATCAATGTCACCGCTCTCTTCTGTACATAGTCCAGTAGCTCCAGGGATGATTTTGAAGCTCTAGCCCATACATTTGAGTTGTACTCCATTTTCGTCCTTATGAAAGTGGTGTAGATTTTAAGAAGATCAGACGGAGTGAAGTAATTGTTTTTAGGACGCCTAAACACTTGAATGCTTCTTTCGACACTTGTTAAGCCCAACGAACATCACCTTGTATTTTCATGCCCAGAACATCAAGAGCTTCTGATTGCTCAGCATCTACACCGTTGATGGATAAAGATGATCGTAACGGGTCATTGAATCGTTTGTGTGACAACAAGCAGCACTGAGTCTTCCGTGCATTAAAATCTACTCGATTCATTCGACCTCACTCAGAAATGGCCAGCAAATCATGGCAGAGTGTATCGTCCATAACCCGCCTCTTGTCCTCAATCTCTCGAAGACTTGGCCTATGGTCGAATAAGTACGAATGACAGAGATTACTGTCATCCGCAAATGAGTAGATCGGATTCGATGTCTGACCCAACAGATCGTTGATGAAAATAAGAAAAAGAGAAGGAGAAAGAACAGAGCCCTGGGGTGCGGTCAATTTGTGCTCATTGAATGAGAACCCATCTATAACGACTCGAATAGTGCGATCTCTGAGAAAGCTTGAAATAAATCGAACGAAGCCATTACCAACACCCTTATAAACCAATCTCCCGATTTTACTTCTTGAGCTACTACAAGGCTCAATTCTTATCCGAATGAACTGAAATATTACACAATAACTTCTTCAATGTTCAGCATTCATATATGGTCCGAATCGGACTATAACTTGATATAGCTCCAATAGCATAACAATTCTTATTCAATATTCTTTGTTTGCCTAAAAAGAGATCCCGAGCATAGAACTCGACAAATGCGATCCCAATGGTGGAGGGTATATAAGATTCGGCCCGGCCGAACATAGCACGCTCTTGCTTGTTTTTTCAAATAAAAAAATTATATTGAAATTTTACCGCTAGAGAAAATATTGCTGTCAGGTTGTATGGCGGTCTATGCAATTTCAGTGACACAGTCCAAATTTGAATTTTTTTCAAGGTATCAAAGTAACAGTACCATCATCATCGGTATCGGTATCGCACAACAGGAAAGTAAGTGTGGCACCAACACACACACGCACGCACAATAGAATAGAGATAAAGAGAATACGATGGCTTAAACACATGAACATTTACAAACACACACACACACACTGCCTTAACACAGCCAATGATATAAAGAGATCAGCATTGGCAAAATTGGCAGTGGTTTGTTTATGAGCATGTTTTTCGGCCAAAAACAAACGCTGTCCTTGTGTGCCTTTTGTGCGTTCCGGTGTATTTGTGGGTCGTTATCCTTTGCCACTGTTTTTGGTAAACTTTCCGCTTATGGATATATGCTTGCATGTATGTTTGCGTATTCAAATTGATGTTGTATCAGTTTTTAGATTCGATAGATATGGAATTGCAGATAAAGTTATTGGCCAGCATAGTTTGCCAAATATTTTCAGTTAGTTATGGATGGCTTGAACTACCGCATACGTTGTTATTGGCCATCGTTTTTGGTGATTTTATGTAACGGCAAAGGTTGCGTTCACTCGGTGTAAACAAGGCGTTATTCGAAGTTTTTCAAAGGTATACGGATGGGTCAATAGTTTTCAACTTTTGGTTATGCAAAGCAAATGAGAATTTCAGAGGCAACTATACAATAAAATTTACTTTGAGAAAAAATGCAAGCTCTCGCCATCGGAGGGGCTACACTAATCTCCGTTTTTTGGTCGTTGATGTAATACAAATATGTTGATGGCCAGATGACCACCGTAGCCCAGAACCATGACACGGAACGTCTGGGTTCGAATCTTTGCGAGAACATTAGAAAAAAAATTTCAGCGGCGGTTATCCCATCCATCATGTTGGCGACATTTGTAAGGTACCATGCCATGTAAAAACTTCTGCCCAAAGAATAAAACGGCCCATGGCAAATTTTGTAAGTATGGGACCAAAATTGTGGCTACTACAGCTTTAAAAGGGCATATCGGATGAAAGATATACATGGGAGCTATATATAAATCTGATCCGATTATGCTGAAAATTTGTACACCTATTGGGACGTCACGAAAAATACCTCGTGCCAAATTCTGCAAAGATGGGACCAAAATTGTGCCTCCAACAGTCTATATAGGTCAAATTGGACGAATGTTATATATGGGAGCTATAACTAAATCTTAACCGATTTAGATGAAATTGGGACGACACACGAAACATCTCATGCCAAATTTGGTAGAGATCGCACCCAAATTGCGACTCCTACAGCTTTAAAAGGGCATATCGGATGAAAGATATATATGGGAGCTATTTCTAAATCTGGACCGACTTTTTTCAAAATCAATACCGTTCGTCCTTGCACCAAAAAAGACACTTGTGCAAAATTTTGTGAAAATCGGACAACAAATGCGACCTATACCTTGATTATAAGAATACATGGACAGACAGACGGACGGACATAGCTAAATCGCATCAGGAAGTGATTCTAAGCCGATCCGTTTACTTATCGATGGGTCAAGCTCTTCTTCTTCTTAGCGTTGCAAACAAATGCACAAATAATAAATACCCTATACCACAGTGGTGGTGCAGAGTATAAAAATAGAGATATTGAGCTGAAACTTTACACAGATTCTTTTTTTGTCCATAAGCAGGTTAAGTTCGAAGATGGGCTATATCGAATTATATCTTGATGTAGCCCCCATATTGACCGATCCGCCGATTTAGGGTCTTAAGCCCATAAAAGCCACATTTATTATTAGATTTTGCTGGGCCCTTCGACATCTTTCTTCAATTTGGCCCAGATCGGTCCAGATTTGGATATAGCTGCAATATAGACCGATCCGCCGATTTAGGGTCATAAACCCATAAAAGCCACATTTATTATCTGATTTTGCTAAAATTTGGGATACTGAGCTGTGGTAGGTCCTTCGGCCCTCTTCGTCAATTTAGCTCAGATCGGTCCAAATTTGGATATAGCTGCCGTATAGACCGATCTCTAGATTTAAGATTTTGGACTCATAAAATGCGTATTTATTGTCCGATGTCGCCGAAATTTGGGACAGTGAGTTGTGATAGGCCCTTCGATAACCTTCTTCAATATGGTATAGATCGGTCCAGAATTGGCGATAACTGTCATATAGACCAATCACGCGATTTAAAGCTTTGGGCCCATAAAAGACGCATTTATTGTCCTATGTCGCCGAAATTTGGGACTGGAAGTTATGGTAGGCCCTTCGACATTCTTCGTCAATTTGGCTCAGATCGGTCCAGATTTGGATATAGCTGGCATATAACCCGATCTCTCGATTTAAGGATTTGGGTCCATAAAAGGCGTATTTATTATCCTATGTCGCCGAAATTTGAGACAGTGAGTTATGGTAGGTCCTTCGACATTCTTCGTTAATTTATCTCAGATCGGTCCAGATTTGGATATAGCTTCTATATGGACCGACTATTCGATTTAAGGTTTTGGGCCCATTAAAGGCGTATTTATTATCCTATGTCGTCGAAATTTAGGACAGTGAGTAGTGTTATGCCCTTCGACATTCTTCTTCGATTAAGCACAGATCGGTTCAAATTTGGATATAGCTGCCATATAGACCGATCTCTCGATTTAAGGTTTTGGGCCCATAAATGGCGCATTTGTTGTCCCATTTGGCCGAAATTCGGAACAGTGAGTTGTGTTAGGCCCTTCGACATTCTTCATCAATTTGGCTCAGATCGGTCCAGATTTGGATATAGCTGCCATATAGACCGATCTCTCGATTTAAGGCTTTGGGCCCATAAAAGGCGCATTTATTGTGTCTTTTATGGGCCTAAGACCCTAAATCGGCGGATCGGTCTATATGGGGGCTATATCAAGATATAGTCGGATTTAGCTCATCTTCGAATTTAACCTGCTTATGGCAAAACAAGTAAAAGCGTGCTAAGTTCGGCCGGGCCGAATCTTATATACCCTCCACCATGGATCGCATTTGTCGAGTTCTTTTCCCGGCATCTCTTCTTAGGCAAAAAAGGATATAAGAAAAGAGTTGCTCTGCTATTAAAACGATATCAAGATATGTTCCGGTTCGGACCACAATTAAATTATATGTTGGAGACCTGTGTAAAATTTCAGCCAATTCGTATAAGAATTGCGCCCATTGGGGCTCAAGAAGTAAAATAGAGAGAACGATTTATATGGGATCTGTATCGGGCTAAAGACCGATTCAGACCATAATAAACAACGTTTGTTGATAGTCATGAGAGGATCCATCGTACAAAATTTCAGGCATATCGGATAATAATTGCGACCTCTAGGGGTCAAGAAGTCAAGATCCCAGATCGGTTTATATGGCAGCTATATCAGGTTATGAACCGATTTGAACCTTATTTGACACAGTTGTTGAAAGTAAAAATAAAATACGTCATGCAAAATTTCAGCCAAATCGGATAGGAATTGCGCCCTCTAGAAGCTCAAGAAATCAAATCCCCAGAACTGTTTATATGACAGCTATATCAGGTTATGGACCGATTTCAACCATACTTGGCACAGTTGTTGGATATCATAACGAAATACTTCGTGCAAAAACTCATTCAAATCGGATAAGAATTGTGCCCCCTATAGGGTCAAGAAGTCAAGACCCAAGATCGGTTTATATGGTAGCTATATCAGGTTATGGACCGATTTGAACCATACTTGGCACTGTTGTTGGATATATTAAGAAAACGCGTCGTGCAAAATTTCATTTCAATCGGATAAGAATTGCGCACTCTAGAGGCTCAAGAAGTCAAGACCCCATATCGGTTTATATGGCAGCTATATCAGGTTATGGACCGATTTGAACCATACTTGGCACAGTTGTTGGATATCATAGCAAAACACGTCATGCGAAATTTCATTCCAATCGGATAAGAATTGCGCACTCTACAGGCTCAAGAAGTCAAGACCCAAGATCGGTTTATATGGCAGCTATATCAGGTTATGGACCGATTTGAACCATACTTGGCACAGTTGTTGGATATCATAACAAAACACGTCGTGCAAAATTTTATTCTGATCGGATAAGAATTGCGCACGCTAGAAGCTCAAGAAGTCAAGACCCCAGATCGGTTTATATGGCAGCTATATCAGGTTATGGACCGATTTGAACCATACTTGGCACAGTTGTTGGATATCATAACAAAACACGTCGTGCAAAATTTTATTCTGATCGGATAAGAATTGCGCACTCTAGAGGCTCAAGAAGTCAAGATCCCATATCGGTTTATATGGCAGCTATATCAGGTTATGGACCGATTTGAACCATACTTGGCACAGTTGTTGGATATCATAGCAAAACACGTCATGCGAAATTTCATTCCAATCGGATAAGAATTGCGCACTCTACAGGCTCAAGAAGTCAAGACCCAAGATCGGTTTATATGGCAGCTATATCAGGTTATGGACCGATTTGAACCATACTTGGCACAGTTGTTGGATATCATAACAAAACACGTCGTGCAAAATTTTATTCTGATCGGATAAGAATTGCGCACGCTAGAAGCTCAAGAAGTCAAGACCCCAGATCGGTTTATATGGCAGCTATATCAGGTTATGGACCGATTTGAACTATACTAGGTACAGTTGTTGGATATCATAGCAAAACACGTCATGCGAAATTTCATTCCAATCGGATAAGAATTGCGCACTCTACAGGCTCAAGAAGTCAAGACCCAAGATCGGTTTATATGGCAGCTATATCAAAACATGGACCGATATGGCCCATTTACAATACCAACCGACCTACACTAATAAGAAGTATTTGTGCAAAATTTCAAGCGGCTAGCTTTACTCCTTCGGAAGTTAGCGTGCTTTCGACAGACAGACGGACGGACGGACGGACGGACGGACGGACGGACGGACGGACAGACGGACGGACATGGCTAGATCGACATAAAAAGTCGCGACGATCAAGAATATATATACTTTATGGGGTCTCAGACGAATATTTCGAGTAGTTACAAACAGAATGACGAAATTAGTATACCCCCCATCTTATGGTGGAGGGTATAAAAATCTGTGCAATGTCTCAGCTCAATGTCTCCATTTTTGAAGACTGTAGCGTGATTTCAACAGACAGACAGACGAACGGTCGGACATGTCTAGATCGTCTTAGACTTATACGCTAATCAAGAATTTATATATTTTATAGGGTAGGAAATGGATATTTCGATGTGTTGCAAACGGAATGACAAAATGAATATACCCCCATCCTACGGTGGTGGGTATAAAAAGTGACAACCTTCTAAAGCATATGTTTTGGACTCTAACTCTAACCTTTTCACTTGTCTCAAGTCAAATGCAATTCCATTGACCTCCTCTAAGGTCTATTCAAAAGTGAAACGTTATGCCATAACAAGTCAGTGAAAATGCTACCACAGCAATGCGAATTCTATCAAACATTCATAAAGTCGAACAAACGCATTGGGGGTTTCATTTAATCTATTTGAAAAATAAAAAATATTTGTTACAAACCGAATCTTTGGATAACAGCAGAACGTTGCAAACCATGAGGTGTCATTGTCATGGCTACACACGGTGTCACTTACCACAATGCTTTGTCGAATGGTTCATGGAATCCTTTGCGGGACAAATGCATGTATTGGCCCCATGTCAAATTGTTGCGATCGAATATGTAATTGTAGACGGGCAATTCACGTTTGGCCTCGCTATCGCTTTTGCTAATTGCATATCTGAATTAAACCAATTTATTTATTAACTTGTTATGGACATTTTGTGTTTAATAGAATTATAGCTCACCTTCGGGCCACATCCCAGGCACTCGATATCATGGCATTGACACAATAATCCGCTGGAACCATATTTGCTTTATATTTGGCATTTCCATAAATGCAACGAACTAAACCTCTCGCTGACCAGGTGCACAAACCTGAGGGACCATAGAGATTATCGGTCCAGCCGGGTATGGGATCCTTGTAGGTTGACATGACTGCAAAAATATAGCAAAGAGAATAAATTTACATATAATGAACATGGGCCAATTTGTATGGATGGTTATAATTAATGCAAAACTCCCTGTTAACGATTCCCTTTAACTGTTAAGTATTTCAAACTGTGTCCTTTTTTTCGGTACTGCTTTTTTCTTAGCATTAGAGAAATGAAATTATTATTTATTACATCTCTTTGTATGTAGTTTTTTTGTTTACTAGTCCTTTCAAAAAGCAGCATCCATCCATGCTTCCACAAAGAACTTGCCTCAGTCCAAACCCCAAAGGCGTTGATGATAAGGATGATAAGAATCCTTTTACTCTCTTTTTTTGTTGGTCTATTTCTTTTTCGTATTTCTCATGCAATCCCTTGCATATCGTATCTTTATCACTTTTGGCCAAGGTTCAATGCAGCAGTCATAGAGTAAGCAGGACACAAATAAAACAAAACTGAAATGTTAAGAGCTCATTTGAGATCTTTTTAACGAACATAAATGAACATTGGTACTTTACCACAAAATCAAACAGAGAAGTTGAAAAGTATGCAACGTACGACTTATAATCATCAACAGTGGCGACCATGTAAAGTCACAGATAATTAGGTAAATAACTGAGTATCAAATTACGAACAAATAGGGTGCATTGAAACCCGCCTTAAAAAAGTTTAATGAAATGTCTTTAAAACAATTTTATGAAATTTTTTCTAAAGAATTCTTATTACAAAAAATTCAAAGTGTGTTAGTGGGAACATATGTCAGGAAGCCTTACGTAGGTCCTTGTGCCAAATTACAGCAAAATCGAATAATAAATCCGCTCCTAATGGGTCCAAGACCCTAAATCGGGAGATGAGTCTATGGTCCGATTCGGACCAAACTCAGCACGGCGGTCGAGTGGTCTAATAAATACAATTCAAGTTGTTAAAACAGAATATTGGTCAATATGTCAGCTATAGATTGATCTGAAGCATATAGGTCGTGGATGTCGACAAGTCTAACATTGGCAAATTTCAGCGAAATCGGATAATAAATGCACCTCTTATGACCTCAAGACCATAGATAGGGAGATCGGTCTTTATGGCAACTATGCCAAAACCGATGCAACGATGAAAACCATACTGTTCAAAATTTCAGCGCAATCGGGTAAAGCATGCTTCTTTTACGGGCCTAAGAACTTACATCGGGAGATCGGTATATATGGCAGCTATATCCAAATATAGACCGATCTTGACCATACTCAGTACGAATGTTGAGGAGCCTAACGCAAAACATTGTGCCAGATTTCAGCGAAATCGGATAATAAATTTGGCTTTAATGGGCTTAAAACCTGTAATTGGAAGCTCGGTTTATACATGGGCTATGCCAAGATATAGTACGATATAACCCATCTTCGAACTTAACCTGCCTACAGACAAACAAGTAAGAGCATGCTAAGTTCGGCCGAGCCGGATGTTATATACCCTCCACCATGGATCGCATCTGTCGAGTTCTTTGCTCAGTATCTCTTTTTAGGCCAATAAAGAATGATGAATATGGGCGAAGGAGGAGGTGGAGCTTTATCAAGTTATAGTCCAATTCGGGGCTCAAGAAGCAAAATCGGGAGATCGGTTTATATGGGAGCTGTGTCAAGCTATAGATCGATTCAGACCATATTGCACACGTATGTTGAAGGCCATGGGAAAAGCCGTTGTACAAAATCTGTGCCAAATTGGATGAGAATTGCGCTCTCTAGAGGGTCAAGAAGTCAAGACCCAAGATCGGTTTATATAGCAGTTATATCAGGTTATGGACCGATTTGAACCATACTTCGCACAGTTGTGATAAGAAAACACCCGTGCAAAATATCAGTCAAATCGGATGAGAATTGCGCCCCCTAGAGACCCAAGAAGTCAAGACCCTAGATCGGTTTATATGGCAGCTATATCAGGTTACAGACCGATTTGAACCATACTTGGCACAATTGTTGAATATTATAACAAAACACTTCGTGCAAAATTTTATTCCAATCGGATAAGAATTGCGCACTCTAGAGACTCAAGAACTCAAGACCCAAGATCGGTTTATATGGCAGCTATATCAGGTTATGGACCGATTTAGACCATAGATGGCACAGTTGTTGGATATCATAACAAAACACGTTGTGCAAAATTTCATTCCAATCGGATAAGAATTGCGCTCTCTAGAGGCTCAAGAAGTCAAGACCCAAGATCGGTTTATATAGCAGCTATATCAGGCTATGGACCGATTTAAACCATACTTGGCACAATTATTGGATATCATAACTTAACACTTTGTGCAAAATTTCATTCCAATCGGATAGGAATTGCGCCTTCTATAGGCTCAAGAAGTCAAGACCCAAGATCGGTTTATATGACAGCTATATCAAAACATGGACCGATTTGAACCATACTTGGCACAGTTGTTGGATATTGTAACAAAACACGTCGCGCAAAATTTCATTCCAATCGGATAAGAATTGCGCTCTGTACAGGCTCAAGAAGTCAAGACCCAAGATTGGTTTATATAGCAGCTATATCAGGTTATGAACCGATTTAAACCATACTTGGCACAATTGTTGGATATCATAACAAAACACGTTGTGCAAAATTTCATTCCAATCGGATAAGAATTGCGCACTATAGAGGCTCATTTAAAATACCAACCGACCTACACTAATATTAAGTATTTGTGCAAAATATCAAACGACGAGCTTTGCTCCTTCGGAAGTTAGCGTGCTTTGGACAGACAGACGGACGGACGGACATGGCTAGATCGAAATAAAATGTCGCGAATATATATACTTTATGGGGTCTCAGACGAATATTTCGAGAATGACGAAATTAGTATACCCCCATCCTATGGTGGAGGGTTTAAAAATAAAGAATATGGGCAAAGTTTCAGCTAATTATCTTCACATTTAAAGCTTGTATCGTGACTTCAACAGACAAACGGGCAGATGAACGGACATGGCTAAATAGTCTTACATTTTTACACTGATCAAGAATATATATTCTTTATAGGGTCAATGCGGCTTGGTCAATCCACCCTAGGCCAGATATTTACACTTTCATGAAAATCGGTCCAAATTTAGATATGGTTCTTATATATATACCGCCCGATTTTCACTTCTAGAGCCACTGCAAAAGCATTTTGTTTTTGCATCTGAGAATTTTGCTCGAAATCGGTTCAGTTTTGGATATAGCTCCCATATATATGTTCTTCCGATTTCCAGTAATACATCACTAAAATGGTAATTTGATAATCGATTCTCTCGAAATTTGGCAGAAAGGCTTTCTTATGACTCCCGATATTACTAGTAAATTTCAAAAAAATCGGTTCAGTTTTGGATATAGCTCCCATTCCCATATATATGTTCGTCTGATTTGCAGTAATATTGCAATAAAATGGTCATTTGTGAACCGATTCTCTTGAAATTTGGCAGGAAGGATTTTCTTATGACTCTCGATATTATTGGTGAATTTCGGGGAAATCGGTTCAGAGTTTGATATAGCTCTCATATATATATATATATGGCCCGATTTTCACTCCTAAAGAAACTGTAAGAGCATTTATTGACAAATCTTCCCAAAATGTTGTACAACGCTTTCCTCGACGACTTTGACAATATCTATTAAGTTTGGTCGAAAGCGGGTCCGATTAAGGTATAGCTCCCATTTATATGTTCGACCGATTTTGAGAAATATTGCAATTAAGTGCTCATTTGTTTACCGATTCTCTCGAAATTTGGCAGGACAGATATTCTTATGACTCTTAATATTACAGCTGAATTCCATAGAAATTGGTTCAGATTTAGATATAGCTGTCATATATGTATATAGCCCGATTTTCACTTTTAAAGCCACTACAAGCACATTTTTTGACCAATCTTCCCAAACCTTCGTAAAAGGCTTTCCTCGACGACTATCGCATTATCTGAGAAGTTTGCTCGAAATCGGTTCAGATTTAGATGTAGCTCCTATAGCTCGTCAGATTTTGGATAATTTGTTGTCCTTTGTCCAACGGTAGTTCTTACATCTTGAACATATTGGCTTTTTCTCGAAATTTGATACGGGAACTTTAATAACCCATCGGAAAGCATCCGCCAAGGTCCATCAAAATTGCTTCAGAATTAGATAAAGCTCCCACTTTGTATTTATAGGGTAGGTGTAGGGAATTATAAAGTCGTCACCGTCCGACTTTTGCCTTTCCTTACTGGTTTTCATTAAATTTTCTGTCAAGATAACATTTCAATCAAATATTATTGCTAAGCTATTCACTTTATTTTAGTTTTGCATATGTCTGGGATTAAGTACAGATTTTCTGTATTTATTTATTTTTTTTTAATAAATTTTTAATTATAAAATTGCAGAACTTTTGTTTTACTCCTTGGTGCAGGATGCACAGTCTACTTGCATGCACCACTGTTGCTGTATTTATTAGTATATATTGCCTTTGCTCTCTTCAATTTGCCTTCTATATTTTGGTGCTTCTAATGCTGCTGCTTTTTGTTGGCTGCTACTGTTGCATCCAAATGACACAACAAACTTTGGCTTGGTTTATCTATTTACATCTTTTGCTCTGATTCTCTGTGAATATTTCTAACCGACAAAGTTCGCATTTTTTGCTGTTATTGTTGCTTTTGTTTGCATTCAAAAGCATGAAGACATTTCCTACAAACTCATGTACATAACATGGCACAGAGTAGGTTACACTGAATATCGAGCCACACGCAGAAAATAAGAAACTATTTACACCCTACACCACTACTGTGGTACAGGGTATTATAACTTAGTGAATTAGTTTGTAACACCCATAAGGAAGAGAGATAGACCCATTGATAAGTATAACCGATCGACTCAGAATCACTTTCTGATTCGAATTAGCTATGTCCGTCTATCTGTCTGTCT